>NC_051177.1:133080204-133179999 GCF_013339695.2 Rhipicephalus sanguineus
CGTGCGTGTGTTCTCCATCATGACGGACAAATATGAGCGCTACATATCGGCGTACTACGTCTGGTGTTGGTAATACCACTGCTGCTGTAGGCACCGTTACGCAAACTGTAAACAACGGGTTATATAACACATGTACGACTCCTCAACATATGTGTGTGTGTATACCATTTGCGCCTATCCTTAGCGTCATTTCGTAACGTCTTGCTCAACGTAAAAAAACATGCTTGATTCCTCCGTCATAGGAATCGGTATTACACGAAAGCAAAACGTGTCTTTACAGAAGTGGTTGAATGTTTGGCTAAATTGAAATTCGCAGCGTGCGCGTTAACCATCTCCCGCTAAGGGGACCATGAGGCGATGCGAAGCCGGAGCACTTGCACGATCGCGCGTTGGCGTTCGTTTGGGCATGCTACCGACCTCGCGTCGTGGAACGCGAAGAGGACGCTACGCGCGTCGTATCTTCCATCTAGCCTGGCCGTTAATTCTCATAGGGCGAGCGGGGAACGCGGTCGACAGGCGGGCGAGAGGGGGGCAGCGTAGGAGAGGAGAGAGAAGGGGAGGGGACGCGCATGCGCTCGAGCTCATCGCGGCGTTGCGCAGGAGAGAATTTCGGCAGTCTAGCCGCGTTTCAGAGGAAGAGGGGAAGGGGAGGAGAGAGGGAAAGCGGAGAGGGAATGGGAGGAGAAGGGGAGAGGAAAATGGAGGGGATGGGGCGAGGGTGAGTGGAGAGGATGTGTGTATAGAGGGTATGCGCCATGCGCAGTAAGGGTGGTCACGCGCACACCACCACCACCGGATTGAGCTCCGCCCTTAAGATACTTCGCATCTAATAAGAGAGCTTGCACAATGTCGATTGCTGTTAGCCAGCTATATCACCGTTTAACGTGGATGCACTAACGTTGGCGCTTGGTGGCACATCTCCATCCCGACGACTAACGTCCATAATTAATGAATAAACATACCTTTGTGGTCGCTGTAGCAGTTAACGGTGAGAGCGTAATCAGTGACAGCGGTGTGTCAGCCAGGACAGCGTCAGGCACAGAACTTTATCGCACAGAACTTGATCAGGCACAGAACTTTAACAAAACCCGCCATCTTAAATAGGTATGAACCCCACTGCAGGATAGAGGAAAACGCACACGCTTCGTGTGTACCCTCTAGCCCAGCCGCGTTCTTTCTCGACGGGGAGCGTAAGCGGGGAACTCGGTGTTACAGCCAAGCGAGGCAGGCGCGCCTCGCAGAGCTATTTTTTAATATGGATGGATGCTATGACGAATGCGCAGACTTGGGCTAATGTCGCCACCTCCCGGTGTAGTAGGCGTTAACAAAATTGCTCCTCTGTTGGAAATGCGCAGAACAGGATGGACGATAGCAACGACCCATTGCATTAGCTATCGCCGAAGCCACGGCAATAACGCATTACTGACTGACCGCCCAGACGGCGGCACAACCCGGCGACCTAGCACTGATAATGGGAGACATAAAAGGTGCGTCGTAAAGCCTCCAGAGTGTGTGTGACGGGGCGCGTGGATAGCGTACCCGGCATCTGGTAGTGGCAAACCGAGAGGTGTGGGTTCGATTCCGGCGAAAGAACCTTTTTTCTTTGTCATCTGATTGTGGGCATTTTCGCGACGTCATTTCCGTGACGGAAATACGTCGCTCAAGTCTTGGAGGATCCCGGCAAACACACTTTCATTCTAAAAATTACGCACAGTCGCCTTCCGCCGCATGCTTAGCGTGACATCGATTCCCACGCTACGGGATCTGCCGAAGTGGTTATGTCCTTTTTTGGTTTCTTGATACATTTGTGCATTCCGCAATACGTTTAGAAATGCAGATTGCACAGGGAGTTCAAACGCCGCAATTCACGTGTGTCTATTTTCACACGGGTATTGCATAACGAGGATTTTGTAGATAACTCTTCAGTGCTATGTGACTTTCTGCTTTGAAAATTGCAGCGGATGATCTCTACAACGAAATTTTGTTTTGCGGTTAGTATACTGTGGCAGGTACACCCGCATTATGCAGGTATAAGGCGCTTAATGCATTCAACTACTGCATCAATTCTTGAGCCACTATGAATGGCTACCAAAGGTGGCTAGAGCTCCATGTCATTTTCCGCGCGTGGCGCTACGCTTTAATACAGCGCGCGTAGAGACGGGTAAAAAGCAGTTCTGTGTGTTTGCTCGTATTTCACTTCTATTAGGTCGATACCTCGCGAAAGCGATAGCGATCGCGTTTGAGAACCGATCCTTGAAGTCGTACTAGACTATGTATATCTCGGCCAATCTCTAAGAGGGGAGTATGCTAATGAAAGGAAATACGGCAAAAAATACTATGTTTGGTGCCCACACGGCAAGTTTCCAAATCATGACAGACTGCCACATTCGCTAAGTCTAAACGTTAATATCACATCTGGTCGTCAGGTGTAGTAGCGAAACAAGTTTGGAAAACGCAGCGACGTCTGAAGCGAGTTGGATGGTGGGCGGAGTTAAGAAGTTCGCAGGGATAAAATGGAACAGGCTTGCTCAATACAAAGTTACTTAGGAACCCAAAAGCGTACGAAAACCACGGACAAGAACACGGCACAAATACCAGCCCAGGCAGGCGACTTTACCACATGTCCAAACTGCCCATTAGTATATGTAGTGCTGTTGCAGATGATTTCGTCTGCAGTGAAAAAAAGACTGTCTGACAGTAATGGCGATAATAATATGAACAGTTAGCGCGGATATGAAAGTTTCACATCCATGCGCTGCATACGCAGTGTAAGCTCGATGTTTTTGACGTTTGATGTCACTATAAGACACGTGATGCATGACCATTACGCTGAACCAATAAAATCATGCATGTATGACGTGATGCATTAGCGATATCCTAGCATTAGTGATTGGTATGTCAAATTCACGTCGTTCACTTAAGAACGTTCAGTGTCTTCAGCTGCTGTGAGCGCAGCTCCTGCGCTAGTTAGCTTTGATAAATAAAACAGAACGCTGCCTAGGAAATAATAGCTGACTTAATAATGTTCTCTACCGCCCTTGATTGTGCTTTAGCACGAGCATAATCACGCGTAAGATCAGATGGTTTTCCATCCCTGATGATGTTATTGCGCTTGGGGCATATATTTTGTCTGTATTTGGTAGTATTTTCCTCACGTACACACTGACAAAACCAACCCTCTGACGCTGTCTCAGATCATGACGGAGATTAATAGAGGTCTGCCACCTAGCAGCTTTCCCAATTCCATGGTGTTCGTATTACACTGTTTAAAGTTCCCTTTTCCACTGTCTTTGAAACAAATTGTTCACTCTTGCAGCGAGCTCCACCACGGGAACCTAAAGCCGCTGTTACGGTGCCTATAAAGCAAGGACTCCACAAAGACTTGTCAAAGGCCAAAAATTACCGGAATAGTTTTATCCTTGAGCGCGTCGGACTGGCTCAGATTGCATATGTCGATAGCCCGTGTTTACTGTCAGTTACAATAGGCACTTAGGCTGTTATTAATGAGAAACGGGGAAAAGCGGCAGTGGCCAAGCAGAGGACCGCGAGCATGAGCACCAACAACAACCGCCTTCTTATTCTACTGGCACCGGTAGCCAATATCGCTACTCTCTGGTAGAAACGGAGACATACTGGCGACCTATGACGCACGTAGCACCGGTGGGTCGTAGTATGGCTCCAATCATTCGACGTGGGCAGTTTCGCGTCCGCGGCGCCGTTGATAAATAGATGGCTTAATAGGCTCAATGGCGCAGTTCCGTGACATCTCGCGTCATATTTAGGCGTGAGCTTCGCGGAAAGGACGTGATCAGAGTAAGGAACGCAGAACCACACACTTGTCCCAGACACTTGAGTTCGGCAGCGGTGTGTGCCTTGGACGCAGCTAAACCCGTCTCTTGCATATTTGCAGCGGATCGCTTGCGTAGAGTGCTACAAATACGAAACAACCCACCTGCGAAGATACCTCGTAGTCATAACCAGCCAAGGGGGAGGAAACCACAGGCATTGTTTGCACCACTGAGCCTGTGCGTACCGTTGCCTGCGCGCCTGCGCCTACCGTCGCCTGCCGATAAAAAGGACTCAGCGTGCCTTTGCCGAGCTCAGTTCGGCAGCGGTGTGTTCCTTGGACGCAGCTAAACCCGTCTCAAGCATACTTGCAGGTGAGAATACTGCTCTTTTCGTATTACCTGCTTCTGAAACACCGCTGCCGAACACAGCCTTTCAGTTTCTTCTTTTTTTTGTACCTGTGGGTTGTACATTGTGAACCATGTATAAAAAAAGCAAAGAAATTGCGAAACAATTCGAGGAATTCCGTAGGGAACTTCGCCTTGAAATTCGTTCTCTAAAGGAGAGCGTAAAGTATTGTTCGGACACAAGTGACAGTGTTTCTGAAATTCAGAGAGATATTAAGGAGCTCAAGCTTGACATGAAGATGCTCATGGAAAATAATGTACAACTTGAGCACGAAAACCAGAGACGGCGGGATAGGATTGACGAACTTGGACAGTACCAGAGGTCGAACAACATTGAGGTAAAGGGTATGCCTAACGGTTGTAATGCAACTGCAGCTATCAAGGCAATTGGCATGAAACTGGGTGAAGCCATTGATGACTTGGATGTTGATGTTTGTGACATGGTCGAAACATGGAAAGGTCGAGCAAAGAATCTCATTGATCGCTTTACGCGCCGTTCCAAACGCAATGCTATTCTGGCTAAAGCCAGGAAGGCTCGACTGACTACTCAGTCCCTCGTGTACAAATGGCAATCAAGACCCATTCTTGTAAACGAGCACCTAACGCCCAAAAACAAGCAGCTGCTTGGCGCTGCCATTTCCCGTAAAAAAGTTGTTGGCTGGAAGCATGTCTGGAGCAGCAATGGCAGAGTGCTTGCGCGTCGAGGGGATTTGACATCTGTGCTGCACATCGTATCGCTGGCAGATGTTGATCGCATGACTGCCTTAAGTCCAACTGCAGGGCCTGAGACTGAGCAGTTGCACGCATGAGCGGCTGCTTGGGGCCAAAGTTTCTGAATTTTCGCTCTGTAATGCCTACACTGGGGTCCGCTGACTACATGAATCCTGAGCAGACAAAAGGTTACATCGGTTCTAAGTTCCTATCTTCCGGTCCCGTTAAGTGCTTTCATATCAATTCTCGTTCAATGTGCAACAAATATGATGAGTTTACTGTACTGGTGAATCGCTTCGGCTTCTGCTTTGATGTGATAATGATATCTGAGACATGGTATGCAGATGACAGAGTGTTCACATTACCGATGTATCAAACGTATTTTGTTAACCGTCCAAGTGGACGTAGAGGCGTTGGTGGTCTCTGTGCTTGTTTCGTCCTGGTCTCGAATCTCACTTGATGTGTGAGTTTTCTTTTATGTCTGATAACTGCGAAGGTGCTCTCTCTTCGTTCCAACCGCACCATACTTTCTGTTGTCTATCGTCCTCCAAGTGGTGTTGCATCGGAGTTTATAAATTGCTTAGATGGTCTTCTTCAGTATGTCAATGAAAATAATTACACTATTTTTTGTGGTGGAGACTTCAACATTGATATGTTGGGTGATAGTGCACTGCGATTTGACTTTGATGTCACGGTGTCTTCTAATGCATGTGCACATGTGATTTCTTTGCCAACTCGCGTTACAGAACAGTCGGCGACACTTCTAGATATATTTATAACTAACGTCGAATTAATGACAAAATCTGGTGTTGTTTGCTGTGACCTCAGCAATCTTGTGGGAATATTCTTGTGCGCTGAAGCAAACGTGTAAACGTCCATTACAGTGTGCTCGATACTATCAGTCAATAACTGATAACAGCCTTGAATCATTCAGTGCTGCTCTACGGAATGCGTCATGGGATGACGTATACTGCGCAGTAGAAGCAGATACCGCATATGAAACATTTATTAATAAATTTAGAGCACTATACTCTGAGCATTTCCCTATGAAGAAAGCATCACGACGAAACAAAATTCGGAAGCCCTGGATTAGCCTTGTTTTGCTTCTTGGCGTCAGTGTCAAAGACCAGCTTTACAAAACATTGATCAAAACTAGAGACCTTTCAATGCTATCGGAATACAAGGCATATAGAAATAAATTGAACAAGGATATAAGAGCTGCCAAGACGCAGTATTATGCGGACATTTTCCAGCGCAGCTGTGGCCCTAGCGACGCTTTCTGGCGGCAGCTATCCACTCTTCTACATCCTGGATGTAAAAGTGAAATACATCATACTGAATTACTTCATAAACGTGAATTACATCATAAAATACTTCTTGCCAAACTTGAAAACTATGGGATTCGAGGACGTGCCGCTGGACTCGTGAACTCGTATTTGGCGCATCGACGTCAACATGTTAAAGTTAATGGAAACTCATCAGAAACGCTAGGTATTACCTCAGGTGTGCCGCAGGGAAGTATACTGGGGCCTTTTCGCTTTAATTTATACATTAACGACATCGTCAATATTCATGATGACTCATTTTATGCTATATATGAGGATGACACCAGTGTATTTTTCAGCGGTAAAAATCCTGACGAACTGATAAGAAAAGCTAACGAAATGCTTACCACACTGGAAGGCTGGTCGAAACTAAATGCGCTAGAAATTAATGCAGCCAAAACGAAAGCGGTCATTTTCCGCCCTAAGGGTAAAGTTTTATCATTTTGTGAATCTTTGACTTATAGCTCCAAAAACATAGAAATCGTAGCAGCCTTTAAAACCTTTGGTGTTTGGTTTACGGAAAAGCTGCTGTGGGATGTGCATGTCAACCACGTGTTTAGCTGTCTCGAGTGTTGTTGGTCTCTTATACCGCAATAACTGCGTTCTTCCAACTAATATCAAATTGTTGCTTTCAAATAGTTGTTTATGTCTCAAGTGAATTATTGCCTACTTGTATGGGGCACTGGCACGCACACAACCTTAAGGAAGCTCTACGTCCTACAAAAGAAAGCTTTACGCATCATTTATAACTTAGCCAGTGATCACCCTTCTGCACAGCTCTTCCGACCTGCCGATATCCCAACGGTTTTTAATACGTATAAGTTACGCCTTGTTCTTAGATATAAATATGAAATAAAGAACAATATTCCAATGCTTGCAGATTTGGCAGAGTTAGCTGAATACTCTTCGTATCCCTTACGGCTCATGAGAAAGTACGAAACAAGAACACCACGCACAAATGACGGGGCCCAGATGCTAAGAGTAACTTTGCCCTCTGTGTTAAATCTTTTATCGCAAAATGATTTTGATATTTCTTGTTGCAGGCCTGCGCTTCATGCTTTTTTCGTGAGCTGATACCTAAAATGTCAGCTAGTAAAATGATACCTAAAATGATACCTAAAATGCTTTGAACTTATATTTGATGTATGTTTTTATTGCGTGCACCTGGTGCGTTCTTTTTTTTGTGAATATGTGCATGAATATTTTATGCTCTCTGCGTGTTTATACTTATGTACGACAGTTTTTTGTATACCGTCACTGCATGCTGAACTGTAATCGGCTAAGAAGCCTAGTCAAGCACACAAGAGCTTTTTCTTCCCATGCCCTCTACTTGCTGAAGTGGAAAATAAAACGATTGATTGATTGATTGATTGATTGATTGATTGATTGATTGATTGATTGATTGATTGATTGATTGATTGATTGATTGATTGATTGAATTAGGGTGAAGACAAAAAGCTACGGTCACGACTGTCTTTCTGGCGGGTGTGATCATGCGCGGGAAATGAACGTTCGATATGACATTTCTTCGGCATATGGGGCGGCTTCCAACACATTCGGGGATACGGAGCATCGGGGTTATATGGACGAAAAGGATCGTGGATGAACACGGATGATTCTCGGCTATAAAGAAGGAAGAACGGAGAGAATGCTGCTGTAGGTGAATGGCGCCGTTGTAAGGAACGTAGCAAATGGCACTGTACGGTTCAATTACTTTGGTCATCGGAAACGTACATTGCAAGCATGTCTCCGAGTAGGTGACTAAAGCGCTAGGTTGTTGTGTTGGTTTACAGGTGATTTGCGCTGGTAGTTCGGTGGGCAACATTACATTTGTGAATGAGGTTTTCTACAGCTTTGGAGAAGAAGGTATTCCGCTGTCGTTGAGGAGCTCACGAGGCGTATCATGCTCACTAAAAGGGAATGAAGTATGAACAATCCGAGTTCACGTAATGTGGCCTCTAGAAGTGCTGAAGATTCAGCGTAGCGAGTGAGGTAGCCAACAGCGATGATGACCGAGAGGTTGGTATCTTGTGTTTACGTTAGGGGGCCGTGCAAATCGATTCCGATACGGTCGAATTTCTAATAGACCGTCATTGTCAATATGGCGTATAAGTAAGAATGTCAGAAAATGTTGAAAAGTGGGAAGAGCCTTGTTGACAGGCTGAGAGGGACAGGGAGGTGGTGGGCGCGGCCCTTTGATTGTGGAAGGACTCCGAGGAGCGCTCTTGCAGCGTCGGCAATTGAAGCTTTTGCGAACGTACGGCCAAACAAAGTGATACATTCCGTGCCAGTCATATTGAAAACGGAGGTGTGTATAAATCTTGACCACGCGAGCATGGGCGCATAGCGGGGCCGCGTTAAAGGAGGCAGAGCCGTCGGAGCATAACAAGGAATCAGCAGCAACCATAGTTAGGCGTTTGAGGCGGTGCGGTCACAACGGATTAAAAGGTGACGAGCACTGCGTACGAGGGAGCCGTTGGTTGCGCGGGCTGACCGCGGTGATAGGTGTTCTAGGAGAGTGTCATTCAACGATCGATCGCATTGCTCAGATGACATGTCGGCCTGGTCAATGTGGCATAGAATAAGTAAGAATGCCAGAAGACATGAAAAGTAGAAAGTGTGCTGTTGCAAGTGCAACACCAAGCCCAGATGTCTTGGATATCAGCAAGCAGCTGTATTAATGCGGCGATTATAGATGCTAAATTATGGATGAATCTGTGAGAACATGTGAAAATGAGTAGACGGCGGTACCGGACGGCGAAAAGGCGGCGGGTCTAGGCGCACATGCGGACATGCTACGTACAAGGCGTTAGCCTCTCGGCTAACGTCCGTGAGGAGTAGTTGTGCTGGCAACGGTACACTTGTGACGTGAGCGTAGGATAGAGGTGAGAAGTCAGGCGAATTCTGATAGGTAGAAGGCAATTCCTCAGATCGTTGCTCCTCTGACTTTTCATAGCGCAAGAGTCATCTAATTTTTTATAGCGCAAATTGGCAATGAACCATTCCGTTGAAAGCAATGAAACATTGCGAAACACACCACCGCATTTCAGATTTATGCATTGCGCAGCTCCTACAAACGCCATGAATGTGCGCTTGCTCCGCTTTTCCAATATATCATTTCTTTCGAGCAGCACCTACGATAGCAAACTCGAAAGGTGCGTGAGCTGTCGCACGCCATTGTTCACTACCGACATAAGCGTACGGCAACGAATTTCATGGGTGTGCGTGAGAACGTAGTCACAAGCTAAACGTGGCGATAAGGGACCTGGCAAGTGAGTACATGCCACCCGCCGGTCAGGCAGATGTGAAACAGAAATTTACTAGTGAAATGGAAGTGCGCTCCATCTGTCGTTAGCTGCAGCAAGCATACCGTGTGCAACGCTTGGTGGCGTTGGCGTCAGTAGAAGCGGGTGGAGGCCACGCGGCGGAGCGTTCGAGTTAAACGTGCTGACGGCTGTACATGTAGTATTCATCACATGTATACTAACTACTAGTAAGATTCAGATGCATATCTTTAGTATTGTATTTATTACTATTCATTTTGTATCCATGACAGAATCTATTTCCCTGACCGTTCATGTTAATTCCCCGTATGTTGATGTGTTCTTAGTGCGCATACATGTGCTTCGATGTATTAATGTCCAAAAAACCATGCGTTGTAGTATTAAAATTTTCATAGCAAAAACCTTTGATTGTATTGCACACGCGCACACTGCTGTTGCCAGGTTCTGGCGCCTTGGCTTTTTCAGCTGTATGCTGCGAGATTTCTTGTCAGAGTGGCCATGAACATGTAATTTTTTCATGTTGTAAATAAGCCTTGACTTTTCGAGACGTAGAGATTTATGCCTTTGCAATATTAACAAATATTTGGCGGAAGCGTTAGCTATTTTCAGGGATGTTTGGTTGCGTGGATGAGTACATGATTTTTATAGTGGTGACAGCTATAAATCCTTAGTTACCTCTGAAGGCGAACAATCTGAAATAAATTGAGGAGGACTGATCTTTTCCAAAGAATTGTGTCAGCATGATGAGGGGCATTTTTAGACATTTTGAAAGAGTGCCTGAAACGGTCAGTTGAAATTTTTGTCACCGTTTTCGCTCCAGTACCATCAAACCGTTAGCAGAGTAAATTAGGCGACATAACTTGTATCAAGGTAGCTACGGGCAAATATATGTTACCCTTGTTCTCTACAATGTCTTTCCTTCTTAACTTGTACAACGCGCAGCCGTCACAGGCGATGGCAGCGCTCTCAAAAGATTGAGCTGCGTGACCATGTCTATGGCCGCCGCAGTCAACCTCGGCAGCGCGCCATCGGGCAGGCGAGAAGAAGCGGTTCGCGGTGTGGTTGAGATGTGTCTAGACAGGTGCCGCAACACTAGCAGCCGTTCGTGTTTTATTACCCTGTACGCCGAAAGTCTGCAAACACCAAGTGGTATACGGACAAATAATATCTATTGGAAAACGATTGCCGCTAAGCGTAGACTTGGGCAATGTGGTTGTGCTTTCAGGGGTGAATTCACAGCTGCATACGCACAGATCCTGGCGTTGATCGGACAGCCAGAAACCGACGCTCACTGCGCCGACAAGCTGAACTTATTCGGCTCGCCAGTTGCCTTAAATGCTTTACGCGATGTTGTAGCTTTGCAAATAACCAGTCGCTAGACTTGCAGCACACAATGCAGCTAGGACAATTTATGGTGTCCAAAAGAAGGAACCTCGAAATAAACGCTGTCACGCAGCTACTGTCAAGACAGACCACATTGTACCACAGGTACACCATGGTTGCTGTGCACCAAAGCCTAGGTGGCGTAGGCTGGACATATCGAAAGAGATCGGTCACCGGTGGTACGTATAATGACGCGATGCTACGTCGAATGGAAGCGGGAGTTGAAAACTCGTTCGGCGGTGACCTGCAGCGATTCGAATGTTTAACGGTCTTGTGGTAAATTACAATCTGTGGCCTATGTGAAGTCGTTCCGGCCTCATGGTGTGCACGTGCGTCTCGCGGATGAGCCGCAGTTAGCATTGACAGCCGCCGAGAGAGAGGTGGCGCTGTGCTCGCGTGATGTAAGATAAGCGCGGGCGTGAAGGGATCGTCCTCGACAGGGTCCGTGTGTACGATTCCGCGGGTCGGGCGCACGGGCCATCGCGGTGAGCCTAGCGTTGGTTGCGCCGCATGCGCGCATTGTATGTGTTATGTTTTCTGTGTATTGTATTGGCGTTTTAGTAGTTATGTATTAAATTCGGCTGGCGAGCTCTTGGTTTGTAAAAGCACTGTTTAATAAATTAACACGTGGTGGTGTCCGACGGCGTGAACTGCGCCCGTGTGTTCCAAGAGCTAGCACTCTTATTGAGATCTCAGAACTGGACGCAGAGAGCTTAAATCGATCTTCTAAGATCTTTAGGACTTGCTTTACAGGCTCAATACGTTTGCAGAACATCGACAAAATTGTAGCAGGGTTTCATGAACGTCTGAAGAAACCACGTGCGCTGCCAGAATTCTCTTAGATCTTCAACACCACTGTTAAACCAAAGCCCCTGAGGGGGCGTATTGCCTCAGAACAACTCTACGAGCGTGTCTTTCCCTACTGCAAGGGCTGCTCTGAAAAAAAAATTGGCATGCGTCTTTCTTCAAAGAGCGCTAAGAAGACGTTTTCTATGAATACTAAATACTCCGATACATTTTTGCGCCCGCCACGGTAGTGTAATGATTATGGTGCTCGACTGGTGACCCGAAGGTCGCGGGATAAAATTTCTGCAGCAGTGGCCGTATTTCGATGGAGGCGAAATACTAGAGGCCACTGTACTTATTTCAGGTGCATCTGACGGTCAAAACACCTGACGGTCAAAATTTACCGAGCACTCCACTAAGGCGTCCCCCATAGTCATATCATGGTTTTTGGAGGTAAAACCCCGAAAATTATTATCCATTATTATTATTTTATTTCCACAGAGTACCTAAACAATATTGTTGGGGTAATATGTGTCATTTGTAAAACATAAATGTTCATTCGGCCTTGAATAAAACTTGGTTTTTCCTTATTAGTACTTCTCTCCGTACCATGATCAGGATTTGGTGACTTGTGCAGGTAGCGCCATCTCTGATTGAGGTGGTTATCAAAAACGACTCTCGGTTCTATACAGCAGAGACTTATTTGAATATTCTGGTAAAATTACAGCATCGCACTACAAACCGCGTGGCTTCTCAGAGTGTTTAATATTTAACAATAGGGTCCCATGTGTTTTTAATGGGCGGTGTTCAATTTTCCTGGGAAGCAACACGTTTTGTTGTGCGATACTGCAATTTTGTCAAAATGTTCCAGTCGGCCTCTGCTGTATAGAATACGGGGTCGTTTTTGATAACTAGCTTTTTTCAAGAGACATAATTTTTTGCGCCTATTTCCCATTCATTTATGGCAGCTCGCCGTTGCTGCCGCCGAGAGATGGCGCTACGTAGCGATGTCCCCAAATCCTGGGAATGCTAGCCACGTTGAAGTCGCAGCGCCCATAATACCCCCTTGATAACAATGGCAGTAGGTTCTGAACGGCTTTTCGCCGTAAGCTTGGCGACCTATTTGGATGAGCCATTCCTGGGTAGCCTTTAACCATTGCATGTATAACCTCGTATGGCGTTCACGTCAGTGATCCAACGCAACACTCGCTGAATGTAGCGCCTGAGCGGCTTGCGGACAACGCTTGCAGGCGAACACGAACCCACGCGTAATATCTGATGGTATTGGACTTTTATATAGCGAAGGCTGTAGCAGTGTGCATCTGCGCTCCGCTGTTGCATAATGTGCAAGTGTTCTGATTGGTTGTGCTCTTCGACATATTGGGTGATGTTCGCTGTGTCAGAGTTCAGCGAAGCGTCGCTATTGTGTAAAAGCATAGAAACCAGTGCTGTGTGGGCTTCTAGTCCACCTAAACTGCGAATGGGACGAGTTGCTGTAGCCTGCGGGGTTCATTGACGGGAATCGCAACTTTGGGACTCACGGCATGTTTTTACGAGCGCTTTAGTCAGTCAGTCAACAAACTTTATTAAGGTCCAAAGGAACTAAAAACTCGTAGTTGCGGGCCGCGCCCACGTTGGGACCGGAAGACCATGGTCCTCCGCCCGTTCGCGGGCCCTTTGGACAGCCCTTAGTTGTTCCTGGGGATCGCCGCTTTTGAGGGCTTCCTCCCAGTCTTCTTGTTTATTAAACGGCGCATTTCGTAACGGATAACACTGCCTTTAGAGATACATTAACTTAGACGAGCAGTATGCGTCCAGAACACTGGCAGTAACAATTCGTTATGAACCTTAGTGACTCGGTGCGGGCATCTCATCTTCACACCAAGGCAACTTCTGAAACGGATAGCAACGCGAAAAGACAGGGACGGGGAGGGGCACACACACGAGCGCTGATGTGTGTGCCTCCCTCCGTCCTCGTCTTCTGGCGCTGCTCTTCGTTTGAATATGCATCAAATTCAACTAGTCCACCAACACGCATTAGCAAAAGCAACTACACTGACAGGCATAGAATCGTTTCTTTATTATTATGGCACAAACAGATGAAGCTAAGGAGTGTCCCCCCGGTGGTTTCCCATAGCGTTTTATAGCCACCTTATATAAGAGGGCAAAGCTGAGATAAAGAGCGCGGCTGCATACCCGCTATGGCAGGCTATACGACAGGGCACATCCTGAAAACTAAGGAAAATGGTGTGATTATGTCAGCAGGTAAGGTTGGAAGGTACGCTCCCAAGCTATAAAACGCACTCGGCAGCAAGAAGGCGCTATGCCGGCGGACGTTGAAACCAGTGGGCGATCAACTTCAACAGACTAGATGGAGCGCACTTCGAATTCTGCATGTATCCTGGCTGTTTGCCGACCATCTGCATGTGGCCCAACAGAGGCGTGTGGCAGAGGTTGCTGTGCCCTAGACGCTTGTTATAATCTGGCACAGGCCGCACGCGGCGCGAGTTATTGTCAATCATATAGAAAGCACATCTAATGCTTTTTTCTGACATTCTCAGCTGCTTTCGGGTGACGCGTACATTTTGCATTTATTTCAAAGATTTGTTATTCTTTTCAAAGCGCTGTGGGAATATCACAGTGTCATTTTCAATTTTTTTCAACACAGCATTTGAAGAAGGCGATGCACGTGGAGGAAAGCACGGACGTTTTAAATTTGACAAATCGCTATATAATTCCCGAATTTCTGAGCGCTCTCCTAAACCGAAACTGCGAATTAATCGTATAGGAGCGTTCCCGAATAATTAGCCGTTGCGCATTCGAGTGACCGGTGCTTCAAGCCGAAATAAGTGGGTTGTAACCTACTTACTGAAAAAAAAAACAAGATGTAAAAATTTTGTTTCAATACTCCTTTAAACATGACTCTTTCATCAGTAAGGCTCTGCGAAACAGTAATTGTAGTTTGAACGTATCTGGGATTATTGCTGAAATGTGGGTTTGTTGGTGTCCTATATTTGAATACTATTATAGCACATATAAATGGAGGCAGAAGCGACGCACATGAAAACGTGCACAAGCATAGGGCTACCATGTGTGTGTGTTTGTTGATGTGCGTCAGATGTGCTCCCGTTGACGTTCTCTAAATTTTATTTGAATATGCTATGGGACCGCCACCATTCCAGAGCACCACAAGTTTTCTTTTTTGTATAAAACACACCTGGAGCTCTTGCGGAATTCATCAGCGATGAAAAGAAGCGTTTGAGAACAGAGGCTCACATAAAGAAACGTATTGTCCCTCTTCCACAGTGGGTTTTATAATAATGTCCTGTGTTTATTTTCTATTTTAAATCAGACCTACCATGGGTCAGCCTTTTTCCCTCTTCTGCCACCAACGCTCCAGGTATTCAAGCTTGGCTCTGGTATATTGATGTGTTTTAGGTGGATATGCGATAAATCAAGCCAATTTTCTTAGCCCAAGATTGTGCGCTCCCACATGCAATAAATACAGTATATTCTGCCGATGAACTGCCGGAAAACCTTCTAGAGGAGCACGTAATTCTTCAAGACAGACTTGTTGGAAAGCAGTGATAAGATACGGAAACATGCGTCTCAAAAAGAGGCAAATAGCGATTTTTCTACGCAAGAATTCTCTTAGATATATTTGTGATTCAAACTAGGTTTTCAAGCAACATGTATTTAGCGATGAGTTTCGTAGTTATCGCAGGTGTCTCAGTGTAAATGGGGGCCTTGCTTCTCTTCGAATCGTGCATTTTCAAAAGTATTTCAAGGGCATAACGAGAAACCCCCGCGGCGCACAATACGAGCAGAGATACAAACATTTGAGGCACCTGGTGCGCTGCAGTATCTTGTATGTTACATTTGCATAGTTCTGACGCACTGCACAGTCTCCATGCCCTCCAACGGAAAATAAATTCTTCGAAATATATAAGAATAGAAAGGAATAGAATGTGCGCCCTAGATATTGTATTTTCGCTGTCACAATCTTGAAAACGCTTACATTCATGCGCTGCGCAGGTTCTAGATGACCTAGTCTAAAAAAAGAACGTTCACAAAAAGCCGCACAAATACAGAAGTGGTGAGGTGCGTTTAGAAGCACCAACAAAAACCTGCCATAAGGATAACAAGTGTGTTTATCAAATGTTTATTATTAACATGTCTCAGGCGAATTGTGACGAAGTGCTGTGAAACAGTTGAGTAAATATTAAGAGAAGCGTTTATGAGATACACATTTCGGTGGCGGCGGCATATTTTCCGAAGAACCCGGCGCTCATGAATTAATACAGAAATGCGTGTGTACACAAATAGGACCCTCGACGATGCGCTGGTGGCATGCGTAATTGCATGTGCCATTTTTCAATAGTTTATGCTCTCTATATCGTGGGCTTGTCTGTGTTAAACCGTTTGTGATATGGCAATCTGATCTTTTATCGACGACACTTGTCAATTTACGATGTTACATTTCATCGTTGCGTTGCATTCTTGTATCACAATGCCTCAGGCATGACCGTTACTTAAAAAGTTAGGAGGGAGCATTGCGCAATGCGCAAGATAGAAGACAAGAAAAAAAAGGAAAACAAAAACTGACGAAGTTTGGACCAAGCGCGCAAACCTTGAAACAGTGAAACTGGACGATGCTGAAGAATAATCTGGTTGCTTTTAGGTTGCTTCTAGGCCTTAGCTAGGTGACGCAGCTTCTAGGTTGATTATAGGTTGTTGCTAGGCTTTAGCTAGGTGATGCTGGGTTGTTTCTACGTTAATTATCAGCGCCGAGAAGTTCGAATTAAAAAACACATACAGTCACAGACACGACACGGCTGTCCAAATACCATAGACAGAACCTCGCGCTGAATCCAAGCATTCGCACTTCTCATAGATCTACGGTATGTCATCGTTGGCGTAGGCCTTCCATCGCTTCAGGTTATTCTCGCCGCCACCGTTACCTTTCCCGTTCCCTATTGTATTATCTCACAGTACGTACTCGGGGTCCTCGTCTCGGAGCCGTCGCTTCGCAGCCATTTGTTGGGCTAACTGTGGCCTTCTTCATTTTTAGTGCACCACTGGTGAGTAGTGGGATTTACACAATTTCTTTGGCACATAACGATTGTAGTCCGCGCAGTGGCACATACCAGTTAAGATGATGACAGTTCTCTGTGATCGACTCTCAAGGAGCAATCTGCGAAACAGCTTCGCTGGGAATAAAGTAGGTCCGGCACGCGCACGCCCAGCTTTACTTGCGCTCATTTGCCCGATAGGAGAACGGCTCCGAGCTTTTTTATACAACTCTCTTAAGATCAGTAACACTCTTAGTTGGGCAAGTTGGTATGGGTTCATGATTAAGCACGGCGCAATGGACACGATATACAAACGAGGAATACTCGAGGACAGGCGGGCTCTGAACTGTCATGTGCTAAAAGATGCATTGATTTGTACAATGATGAATTTAATTTTGTTACCAAGTGTGGCGTTTCTGTGGATTTCGTTTCCAGGATCTTCCGTTACGTAGGCGATTATTTGGTGCTCATAGATGAGCGTCGGTGAGCAATATCTATGAATTAAATTTTGGAGCTGTTCAAGCAGGAAGGCATGTGCCCAAAGTTCATGCACGAGGTTCCGGAGGAGCAGAGATTAAGATTTCTTGATTTGGCGATTTTCGTGACGCCTGGTCATCTATGCTGGGAATTTTGGCCGCGCTCCAAAAAATCTCTTCTAAATTATTCAGCAGCCCACTCGAAAGTAGTAAAGGTCGGCATCGCCACTTCATGCCTGAGGTCGGCTGTCCAGAACACATGGCGTCATAGAATTAAGTAAAGCGTGTTTAGTCAAGTAGGCCGGTAGGAGTGCGCCGGTTTTACGGATGATGTAGAATCCAAAACAGCTGAAAAGTTAATCAGATAAATAAAGGCTGAAGGGAACGGAGAAAAGAAAAACAATGACCAGGAAGATAACAAGAAAATAGCTGTTGTACCGTATGTGCATAAATTGTCGCACGGGTTGAAGAACGTGGCAGGCCGATTCGGTGTTAAAGTAGTTTTTTCTGTGCCTAATCAGATGAAACGAGTATGCGCACGCGTCAGCAAAAAGACAAAAGGGAGAACTGAGAAGAAGACGGCAGGATGCGGTGTCAACCAGTGATCCCCAGCCACTGATTGCGCCACGGGGGTTTTGTACCAGCTTCTCGTGTCTTGTAACGCGGTATACATAGGACAAACCGGAAGGTGCATCAATGTTAGATCAAGGGAACACAAGGCCAATTGCCGCACCGATAGCCTTTCACATATAGGCGCGCACTGCAAAGAGTCTGGGTGCGCCCCTGAATTTAAAAAAAAAACCCATCATCATCGCCAGGAATAACAAACAGACAACTCGCGAGATAATAGAGGCTTTGAACATTCATAGCAGCAACTCACGTATCAGCGTTCCGTCCATCACCCTGCAGCAAAAAGAAATTCCGTATTTGAGCATGCCAGCGTGAGAAATATCCTGTGTATTTTATTACCTTCGCGTGTTTTTTGTGTAACCACGTGCATGTATATAGGCGTGTGTTGACGTTTCATAAAGATCAGTTGAGAGTCAGGCGCCTGTCCTCGTGTATTCTTCGTTTGTATATCGTGCCCGTTGCGCCCTGTTTATTCATGATCTCTTAAGATGTACCGGTGGGCTAGTTGGTTAAGGATAGCCTATGGAGTCTTTGCTATTGTAGCTGAGAGTAACGCTGTAAGAAAATACGGCCGGAACTTAGTAAGATCCCAGATGATCGCGTACATTCTGTTTTTGTCACGGTGTAATTACTGTGGGCTTTGGTTAGCATTCGACTTGCATGAGTCACTGCATATTAAGGGAGTCGTGCACGAGGACAGCGCCGAGCCTAACACCACTGCCATCTGTGTGCGCCTCTCTGGCCCCGGGGCCGTGGAGTCGTGGAGGGCAAAATTGGGGTATACTTCAGCAAGCGACAACGATTCGCGAACGCCTCGTCGCACTCTGGCGACCCATTGAGGGGCCCATTGGCGCTAAGGAGCTTCGTGAGGGTTGAAATTATGGTGGCGAAATTACGAATGCTGAAGCGTCTGAAGTACGAACACATTCCAATGGAACTGCGTAATTCTTTGAAGGACGTTGGCTTAGCGAATTCAGTCGTGGCCCGGAGTTCGGCAAGGTCGGGTAGAATGCCATCCTTAGATACGACGTATACAAGTACCGTGAGTTGCCACGCCGCAAATCGGTACTTCTTCAAATGAACTTGAGGCCGGCGTTCGATAAGTACGTCAAAAGACTCAGTTCTTGTTAAAGGCCCGTGGTGAAGTCGGGCGCGAAAATAACGACGTCGTCGAGTTGGCACAAACATATGTGTCACTTGAAGGCGTACAGAACAGTGTTCATCAAGCGCTCAAATGTCGTGGCGTATTACATAGTCCAAAAGGCACGACGTTAAATGTGCACGAGCCATCAGGCGTGATAAAGGCTGTTTTCGGCCGATAGATTTCGACCATGGGCACTTTTCAATACCCTGAGCGCAAAGCCAGACATGAAAAAGTACACCTTCGCGAAGGCTATGACTTGCGTCTTCTGTGAGGGATAGTGGACACATGTCCTAGCGAGTGATCTTATTGAGCCGCCGATAACCCACGAAAAATCGTACGGAGCCGTTCTTTTTTGTAACAAGGACAACTGGAGATACCCACGGACTTTTCGAGGACGGAATTAATTCGGGCCGTAGCACGCCGTCGACTTGATCATTCATCGCACGACGTTCTGTTAGAGAAACGTGATACGGTCGCCGGCGCAGTGGTGGCTGAGAGGCAGTGTCGATATGATGCGTTATGGGGAACGTGCACTGAGCTGGTGGCGCCGCTGTGCGGGAGCGAACGAAACGAATTGGCGTGCTACTTGCAGCAGCCGCTCCACGAGCCCAGCCAGATGTTCTCTGCCCGAGCCGTGTCACGCCGTTGGAGGAGTTTTGCAATGTCGCGCATGAGTTGCTGGGTCGTCAACTGCGCTAATAGATATAAGGAATGCCATCCTGGAACAAAGTTCTCTCGCTCTGCCGGGCGAGAAAGCCTCCTAGACCAGCGGGAACGGTGGATTCGCAGCGTACGCCATGTGAAGTAATTGATCCTGTGCATGGTTATGAAGTACATGTTGTAGCTAGTTCGCTGTGAATTTACGCTTCACGCAAGTGAACCGGTATTTTTACAGTGCGAACGGAACCGAGTGGCAGCCGGCAAAGTGGTCTCGGGTCTGCAGACTACATTTTGTGTGCGGAAAGTTATCGACAGATCCAGCTTCTTCCTCGTACGCTCCTGCTGTTTTTCCGCCGACATACCGCAAAACTGCGGCGATAGCTGACGTTTAGCAGACTCTTCACTGCTGACAAAAGCTACAACTGCTGCTGCATGCTTGCAGTGGCCTTCACACCACCCCTACAGTTGTAGTGAGCTCTGGTGATCAGCCTAGTTGCATAAAGCTGAAAAGTTACACCCGGACTCCGGGCGGTACGATTGAAAAAGACACGTTTTTGGTGTTAATAGTCTAAGGTAATTAATGCTGAAAAGTGCACATGCATACTACAGAGCGCGCGCACTTAAAGTTACGTACATCAGCCAACAGTTATCTCGCAGTTCACGGCGATGACCATGTTGTCAAATTACTTGACACTGTCGAGCTATACGTGCGTTATTGTTACGCGGACCGTAGTTCAGACAATTTGATAGGTACATAAAGGCGAGCATCATTCAGTCATACTCATTTGCAGGGAAAAATGTTACTCGTACGCCTTATACGTATAAGCAGATAGCGCAGTTCGTAAACGGGAACAGTGAGAAACAAGAGCCGGATGCGTGGAACAATGACCGCGCGAATTTTAATCTTTATTACACCTGTATTGTATTTGCCCCTTGACAGCGCTGCGCATGCAAGAGGTGCTGCGCCACGCTGTTTTTATGCTACGTGACGGCTAAGATATCGCTTGCAAAGACGACAGGTAACTGATTTACCCAATCACTCATGCAGCCCGAGCAACATCCACAAACGGAGCTGCAGCATAGAAAGCTTCGCACAATTGTTACGGCATCACTAAATGCAACACGGGAGGCGATCATGCGTACTAATTGCGCCGATCGCACTCGGTTACCCTCAAGACAACATCTCGCTACAGCTCATATTTGACGTTAATATAATCGTTTACTCAGTAATAAGCAGGTAAAATGATGAAAAAGCGTGCGCACAAACTTCGATGATGACGGCGTATGCTTCCTGGTTCACGTTGGCCTGTCGCACGCATCTCCCTTTCAGAATACTCTATCCGTGCCTGCTGCGTGCCTGCTGCAAACGTGCTTGCTGCGGCATAATTTGTGTCCCTCAAAAAAACCCTGCGCTATTTACGCCCTTGAAGCCGGCGCGCTTTGTAACACCAGTCGCCGTCGCGCGCACGCACGTCCACAAAACGCGGGCGCAGTAGAAGGAGAGACGAGATGTCGTAGCACGACACTTGACAACAGAATGGCCACTCGCGGCGCTGACGGCGCGCTGGCGCACTGCATTGTCGCGCCACCTGTAGGTGCCGCACGTTTCCCATAGTTGACCTGCGGACAAGGGAAGGTAGCCCCACGACGAAAGAGGAGCGAAATTCTTCTTGCTCCGAGGTTTTCATGCTAGAAGTGCGGGTGTCGTCCGTGTCGGTGCCAGGAATGGTTCCAGCAGTCAACAGAGAGATTTAGACTCTCCGGTATTCAAGAAAGCGTAGAGTTAAACCAAATAACGTACCCCCAAGCTGGCACCAGGACAAGTGGCGCCGTCTGTGGGGGATTAGAAGCAACTAGCACGCACATAAGCTATGTCCTCCGAAATTTCGGAAGCGCCCAGCTCCACTCGCTAAGCTTAAATCATCGATTATTTCAGTACGGCTCGCAAAAACGGTGCCGAATCGTCAAAAATACATTGCTGTCGAAGCTTAGGACATGAATCTGAAGTGAATGGAATAATCAGCTCGGTGCATACAAGCTACAGAGCGCACTGCGGACACTTGATAGATTCGAGGTGAACAACTGCTTTTGGCAATGCGGCCATGCTTTTTGGAGGCGCGAATGCCTCGCCGGCGAAGCTTGTCGCGCAAGTTGGAGAGGTTTCACGCGGGCGGCAATGGCCGACGCTCGACGGTCCCGCGCCGTTACGGCAGGCTTGACGTTAGCGTGAGCGTGCCATAACACGTACGGCGGCTCTTGTGTCCGCGAGCGTAGATGCTCGGACACAGTCGACAAATATTTCTATGATATTGGACGGGCTGCGATGAGGACTTGTACATTTCGATGGTGCCGCAGTCCTTGCCTCTTGGACTGCGACTATTACTTTCCTTTTCTCGAGTGAAAAGACAAGGCCGCATTGGCGATAATGAGCGACGACGTAGAGACGGAAAACGGCGAGGGTGGGTTGTGAGGGATGGCGCAGAAATAGGTGGCTGCACCCTATTACAGTAACATACGACGTGACCGGCGTAGCCGCAGGCAAATTATATGGGCCGGTAGTCCGAAGCACGCCACCGGTCCGCTTTAACGCGCCTTGTCCACGTCGGAGGACGCGCTTCATGCAGCGGTTGGTGCTAGGGCTCGATACTTGGTGGTAGGTTCACGATACTTCATGCTTAATAGGCGTAGCTGTCAGGGGTGCTATGTGCATCCTCTTTCTATACTCATTTCCAGTGATTTATACAGAGCCGCGCTTCTATTTTTCTTCGATGTATTTCCTCTCCTTTATATCTCCCTTTTTTGCGGTAACTAATCGCCAGGTATGCAGAGCTGGAAGTGAATAAAAAATTGGCCGCGTACCTGCGTGCTTCGCTGCAAATGTCGTCTAACGACGATAGAAGAGGCGCTGCGTGAGATATGGACGCCATCTGGCAATACGTCGGGAAACATGAGTGCTGTGTTGCAGGCTGGTAGTCCCGGCGCAGCGGCAGGTGAAGACCGGCGGTGACCAACGCGACCGGCGGGGACGCCGGCCAGCCCGAACACGCGGTTTGGCGCGATGCGCCGAAGGAGAAGAAACGTCCGCACTCAACGAGTACTCTCCACAAACTCTCTTATTTACACGTCGCCTGGGTGACACAGGAATGCCAGAGCGGCGCCCCGTGGCATTCGTACCGTGCAATACTGAACCGAAACCGAAACACAACATGAGCTTGTGCAGAGGGCACGGAGGAAGACAAGTTTCAGCGCAGTCGCATTTTCAGCGCAGCCTAAGAAACTAGGGTCTTTAAAATTGCGTATCTATGTATTTTCTATTAAAGGAACACACCACCTAATACCTAATGATGTTGCGCCTCAGATATGCGTAATATTTACTTTTTGATCGACAACGCTCACAAGTAGGAACCGCCGTACCAGTTCAAGATGGGTGGGCGGTAAGCAAGTGGTTCAACTTTGACCGGTGGTTGAATCGAGTGACGTGCCGACAAACAGAAAGACAGACCAAAATTTCTGCGTTTAAGTTCCACAGGAAAGACTATCGTCTTCAATAACGCGAACAGCAGCAGTTGATTGATTGGCACATCTGTCATTGCTCTGCGGGTGATTGTGACCCCAGCTCAGGTCTTCCACGTCGGGATATCCAGATTTTGCCTGGTGCTTCTTCGCGGGCCTGCTGGGTTGCCGGGAGTTGGTCCATTAGTTTGGAGTTGAGCAAAACCGCTACGCACCTCGCCGAAAGAGCATCGGGACTAACTCTTTTTTGTAGATGGGAAGCATCTAATAGCGGAGTTCAATCCGGTGGTGGTGGTGTGCAGCGTCACCACCCTTACTGCGCATGCGCAAACCCTCTCCGCACATCTCATCTCTACGCCCAACGCCACTCTCTTCCCCCTCTCCCATCCGCCTTCCCGCTCTCCCTCTCCTCTCCCCTCCCCCTCTATACTTCCATCCCCCTTTCCCCACCCCCTGTCCACTTCCCCTCTCCCCTCCCCCTCTCCACTCCCCCTCTGAAACGCGGGCTCCACATGCCGAAACGCTGCTTCGCATCACCTCATGGTCCCCTTTAGCGGGATATGGCGTGATTTTTTGCCTCACATTCGCAGAGCATGTGATTTAGGGTAGCGGTATCATCCTCACAGACCGTGAAAGTGCTACACCTCTTGGTACATTCTGTGATACAAGAGCGGGTTGTGTACTGCGACGCGTTGTGCAACCAAACAATTCGTCTGAGACATTTCTGGCAGCACATGTTCTTTCGTAGAATAAAAGTTGTTAAAGCATTGCACGTTTGTGAGTATGTCACTAACAAACACTTCATGTCAGGAGAGAGGTAGCATATGAAAACCCATTGCAGTTTTATACAATATAAATATGCACGATGTGGCAAAAAAATGTCGCTACTTGCGCTGTTGCAGCCGTGCCTGTCCGGTGAGAGAGAGAGAGGGAATTAACTTTATTAAAGGTCCAGAAGGGGCCTGGGCACCCCTTACGGAGGCCGGCCCGTTGGCTCCGCCCATGTGGGGACTGGGAGTCGGAGCTCGCCAGCCACTTTTTGGGCCTTCTGGATGGCCTGATGTTGAAGGGCCTTGTCGGGGCTCCTAAGGTGGTTGATCAAGTCTTCCTAGGTGGCAGGAGACTCGAAGCTAGCGTTTAGCGCGGGACACTGCCAGAGCATGTGATTTAAGTCGCAGCTTGGATTTTGGCATTTAGGGCGTTCTGGCCTTATATCTTGGAAGTATTTGCTGCAGAAGGAAAAAAATTGTAGCGCAAAGCAACACACGGACAGACATAGAGGACGGGACTGGCGCTAACTTCCCGTCCTCTCTGCCTGTCCGTGTGTTGCTTTGCGTTACAATTTTTTTCCTTCAGAAGTCATGAACCGACAAGCCCAGCAAAACGTATTGCTAAGCCATATTTGCTGCAGATATGGGGGCTGGGGTAACTGCGTTTGTAGCAGTCTAGGCGTTAATTGTTCTGCTTCATTTAGTGTTGAGTGAGGTGAGGGGAATTCCTTTCTAGATAACTTATAGTGCGAGCATATCTCGAGATAGGGGAGGAGTGGCTCCCAGTGTGCGTTGGGGTCCCTGGCCAGTGAGCCGGCCAGCGTCCCCGCGCGGCGAGTAAGCTGTCGCGCGAGGTTATGGGCCAGCTCATTGTCGTTGGGGACCCCTGGTTGACCGTTCAGGCCTTCATGCCCAGGGAACCAGTAGATGTGCTTATCTACGTTTATTTGAGCGAATGCTAGAATACACAAAGCCGCCTGGCATATTGTACGTGGCGGTATGCCAATGCAGCGGGTTTGGAGCCGGTAAATATTGTGCCGCGCTGAGGGAGCGCTAGAGCAAGAACATAGGCTACTTGGGCGGCCTCGCAGGGTTTCTGTGTTTGTATGGTAAGAACATTGAGGGCTGTCCCGTCTGGGGCGACGGCTGCAGCCGCAAAGTAGGATTTGTCTACGTATTTAGCGGCGTCTACGAAAGCCACGTTTGTCGCGTGTAGGGTGGCCGCTTTTAGTAAGGCTTGAGCGCGTGCCCTTCTTCGAGTCTGATTGTACACCTGATGCATGTTCCTGGGGAAAGGTAGTGCGTTAATTTTAGAGCGGAGGTGTTGCGGTAATGGTGTTGGATCGTTGACTTGAGTTTTGTTAGCAAGACTCATGTGTGAGAGGAGTTCCCGGCCTGCAGCTGTCGAGGACAGGCGTATGACCCGGACATTCTTTGTGCTTCTGTGATTCATTTGAACGTGTTATGTACCCCAAGGGCTAGCAGGCGCTGCCTACTTGCCGTCATGGGTAGACCAGGTAGTCGTTTCGTGCATTTTCCGATGAGATTGTCTACTTTAGTTTCATCGCCTTTGCTCCACGGGTGAGCGCAGGCAACGTAGTGAACGTGACACAGTAAGAACGCGGGAAAGATGAGTAGTAACATCTCTTCTGTGAGCCCTGCGTGTCTGTTAGCGACGCGTCGGGTGAAGTGAATGACTGTCTCAGCTTTTTTTGGTGATATGTGTGATTGTTAAGTCGTTTTTGCCATTTTCCCGCAGGGCAACGCCCAGAATTCAAACTGATGACACTATAGGGATATCCCAGCCGTCCGTTGTGGAGAGGTGTATGGTTGGTTCGCCGTTGTTGCAGCCTTCTTGCGGTGGTAGTAGCAGCTGCACGGACTTAGATGCCGAGAGTCTGAGGCCCGTGGGCTTTAAAAAAATTTGTACTGTATTGACTGCTTCCTGAAGGCTTGCTTGGATATGTCCGTCGCTGCCTCCAGTGCGCCAAATAGTATTATCGTCGGCGTAAAACGCGTGTTCTACGCCTTGGATATTTTTCAGCTTCTGCGAAAGCTGTCGAGGGCTAAATTGAAAAGAGACGGTGAGAGCACCGACCCTTGCGGGGTACCGCGCGGGCCTAGGTTGTAAGTGTGGGTGTTGAGATCTCGAACTTTCAGTGTAGCCGTTCTGGCTCTTAAGAATGAGCGGACATATTCGTAGAAGCAGCGGCCTAAGCCTGCCTCCTGAATATCGTGTAGTATATGAGCGTGGCTTATGGTATCAAAAGTTTTCTCTAAGTCGAGAGCTAGAATTGCTTTGATGTATTTGCTCCTTACTCAAAGTAACGCCTCCTGCAGCATGAGGAGTACGTCCTGCATGGCCATAGCCGGCCTGAACCCGACTTGATTGAATGGGAAGAGGTGCTTTTGCTGTGCATGTTTTGTGACTCGGCGGAGAATGATTTGCTCCATGACCTTACCCACACAGGACGTGAGGGAGATGGGTCGTAGAGAGTCGACCTCCAGGGGTTTGTTTGGTTCGGGGATGAGAATGACGGTCGCAGGCCACCATTCTGGCGGGACGCTTCCTTGCTCTCAAACTTCATTCATGAGAGTGGCTAGTGATTCAATGCCATTTTCTGCCAGGTTGCAGAGGAGCTTGTCGGTGACTCCGCCAGGACCCGGAGCTGACTTACTGTTGAGCACTGCTATTACCACGCGTATTTGAGCGCTGGTTATAGCTTTCTCAAATGGGTCGTGTGTGGCACCCGCGTAAGGTGGGTTGTCTTCGTGCGAGGTAGGTTCTGTGAGGTAGCATCTAAAAGCTGCGCATCTGTAAGTTACCGCCCACGCGCTTTGTGTAACAGTCTATCTTGGGTTAGTCGTTGCTCTGATTTGGTGGGCTTGTCGCTGAGCAGGTGCCTGAGAAACTCCCATTTTATACCTGTTCTTATGGGTGCGTCGAGCGAATTACACTTCATTCCACTGCTGGCGTGCTAGTGCCTGGCTGTACTCTTCGATATGTCAATGCAATTCTATTTCGTAGGCTACGATTGTGCTTTTGCGTTCTCCATCTTTCTTGAGGACTTTTTGAGCCTCCATGAGACGTGCGAGGTGGCTCTCCATGTGGTCGATGTTGCGTGCTGTAGAGGTACTTTGGTAGATTGTTTTACGTCCCGCTGTAGTCTCCTAAACAGTTCAGCGATGGAAGAGTAATGGTTGGTGTCTTGCTTGCGTGTTTGCCTAAAGAAGTCCCAGCCTACTATTTTAATATGTCTGGGATCGGGCATGCTGCTAATATTGAATGTAGTGCCACATATAAAGTGATCGCTACCGAGGTTAGCTTGCAGGTTAATCCTTGAGGGATTCGATACGTTTCGTACTTTGATCAGGTCAGGGGATGAGTCCCTTGACACTGAGTTACCTATGTGTCCAGGGGTAGAGAGGGCGTTAAGTAACACGAGATTGTGTTGAGTGATGTGCATTTGCAATTGGCATCTTTTCTGTGTTGTGCGATTGTAACCCCAGTTTAAGTGTGGGGCGTCTAAGTGCCCCACTATGATGAGGGGATGGTTGCCTGCTATCTGCGTCGCCTTAGTTACTATACTCGCCGACAACTTTTCTTGGCATTGAAGCGAAGGCTACAGAGCCACAATGCACGTATCCTACCGCTAATGAATGTAGTCCCAGAATTGCGTCCGTATTTTCTGCGTGAGATATATAAAATGCTCCTTCATTTTCTACATGTAGCTTTTTGTGACGGAACGCAGCGCACACAAGCGAGATATCTGCATTTCTTTTACTTTACACGTTGTCACTTTGCGTTTTTGCGTGCGTGAAAAAGTCGCGCCTTTTACCCGTACATTAGACGCTAAGCAGCGTTTGCGTCGAAGTGCAACGCTAGCCATAACACTCCACGGCGTTACGAGACGCGCGCCAAACCGGACTACTTCGCGTAGCAGTACATGTGCAGACGCTCCGCCCCCGTAGCTTTCCCTTCAGTGCCAAGAAAAGTTGTCGGCGAGTATAGTGTGGTGAATGTTTCTGTGCTGTGTGATGGTGAAGTGTAGACGTTATATATATATTGCTTAATGTGAGCGTTGGGGATGATTTCCATAATGTGGTGCTCTATTTTGAGGTCTGGGCGGATTGCATATATCGTGTAAGCGTAAGGCTAAGCCACCTGTGTGGCTTAGTCTCTGCGTGTCAGGTTCTCCTCCAACACCTTAGTCCTCGCGTCCATTTGTGCTGGCCAAGCAGCCAGCTGGATGAGTTGTTTCTGCATGCTCTCGAGTTTAGCGTTGAAAGCGCTATACTCGGCCATGGTCTCCGCGCGGTACTGTTCTAGTATCGCGTATACTTTAGCTGTAAACCGTTCAAACTCAGATTGCTCTGCGGCGTGAGGAGCGGGCCTGATCGTTTATTAGCGCCGTGTAGCGAGAGGGGGACGCTGCTAACGCTTCCCTGCTAACGCTTCCCGCTGCTAACGCTTCCCGACTGGAGGCCGCTCCTAACGCGACCCAGGAAGACTTGTCAGCGGGGGTAGGAGTGCGTGGGCCTGGGAGAGGTCTTTGGGGTTCGGTAGTCTTGGCAGGAACTGGGCTGGGTCCTGGGGTGCGTGTTTGCTGCTAGTCTTGCTTTCGTCGGCGACGGCCCTGACGACGGTGGCGCACCAGGTAACTCAGCTGGCAGCGATGTAGGCATTTGCGGTCGCCCGTGCGGTGTGCTTCGCCACATAAGGCACACACTGGTTGGTTGCACACGTGTGGGTTGTCCATTGGTAAGCGTCCGCATTGGTGGCATACGTTGGTTGAAGGAGTGCGGCACACGTCTTGGCGGTGGCCCACTTGGCCGCAGTTGCTGCAGGTGTCGATTTGACTCTTGTACAACATGCTGAGGTAGATGACCTGGCCGCAGTAGGCGTTGTTGGGCACTCTGAGCCCCTTGAAGATCAGAATCACCCTTGCAGTTTCTTGATGTGGTGCGCTCCCAGTAGGCTTGGGTTGCGTGGTTGGATTAGCATGCGGTTGAGTGCGGCGTCGTCGAAGTAAGTGTCGACGCCGCGAATCAGCCTCGGCTCGTGATACCGGCAGGTGAGCGATAGGCCGTGACCGGGTGTCTCTAGTCGGCGAGGATGACCTCGGTTACTCGACTGTACAGCTGCTGCATTAGTAGAGCTGGGCGTACTGATGGCAAAAATGTTTTGCATCGAGCTGGGACAAATAATGATCTCCTCCGTTACCGACGGCGCTAGCCGAGCTACCATGGTGAATGCGGCGGGAATCTTGTGAGGGCTGCAGGCTTGCACGTTGAGGCCGCCGCCCGGTCATCCGATGACTCGATTGGGACTGCGTAGCATCGCCGGCAGCAGGCTCGCAGCTGGGACGTGTTGTAGAGTAGCGTTAGGCTTCGTTTTCGCACCTGGTTGAGCTCGCGACTGGCGGGCTGCGTGTGATTTCTTTCGCGATTCTTGTCATCTTTTGAGAACGGAGAAACATCCGTTTCCTTGTAATTCCTCATGGGTAACGTCGTCCCCTTCCATGGCAATCTGCTGCAGCATCTCGCAGCTGGCGGGCGAGCGCCGTAAGCAGGAAGGCTAGGCCTAACCTCACCTAGGCTTATCTTGCCGGTGTAAAAAAAATGCCTCTAAAATGACGAAAAACGAGCCCACCTTGAACCAGGTGATTCGAGGCCATTGACCGTTGAAAATTGCATTCGTAGTGGAGTGCGATGTGCATGCGTCAGCGCTCTGTGCAGTCACCTAGCGTTCATCCGTCCAGTGAGGTGCTATTGTGTAAAAAGGTATTACGTTTACGGACAAATTAAAACTGCACAGCGTTGTTTGCGTCATCGTGTGCTGGCGTTTTATTGTCACGTGTGTTTGTTACTTTAGATTGACCTATTCGGGTTTCACACGAAAAACCTGCTAGCTGCTCTCGGCATACCCCACGCCGCACTGTTCAGGAAGCTTTGCGATTATTTGATACCATTCTGTTAACATCACACGCATGACGCGAATAGTCCAACTTATTCGAGCGCTTACGCGAGAACAAGCAATAACGCTGGAAGGTTGGATGGCTGTACTGTATAAACGCCGATGTGTTCCGCCGATGATAACGTTACCGACGGTACACGCTCTGTTTCCGCTAACAGTGTACAGCGTGAATTGCTTCTAATTTGCCCCTTTCATTGTACGGGTACAAGTTCACCCCAATAAGAGGTTGCGTCTTGAATACGCCGACAGCTGCCTTCATCAACGTTGCAACCTCGTGAAGTTCTAGTAGTTATATAGGAACCCGCTAGCTGGTCGGCAAGATCAGCGACTCCCATCAATTACAAAAGCAGCAATCAATAACCGCTGACACCGCAGTGTATAAAGAGCTGTCATGTTAAGCAGCTAAATCAAACCAAATCATTCGCTTCGCAATAAAACTGATGCACTTTTAGCAAGAAACAAAAAGCTTTGAGATACTAGCAGGCATATCGTTGCGATGAAACAAAAAATTCGGCAGATCCCACCCACTGTGGGAATCGATGTAATGCAAAGCAGCCAGCAAAGAGCAGCATACATCGCCTTGTTTGTCTTTGAGCCAAATTAAATCAATGATGCCATGGCATCTAGTCCACCATATATCGCATATTTGCCATGCACGTATGCATGCACAATCTGGCATATACCATGCCAATGAAAGTATCTTGTGGTTTGTACAATGCATGAACTGTCCTTTATGTTCATCACGCAGTCGTGTCATACCATACCTGTTTTGGTATATATCCAGTTGACAAAACGGCCGGAAGCGCACCATGACAGTGGCATGTAAATCATACCGTACATGACATGCATAGCATGATTCTCATGTTAAGACCTCTCATTTATATTCGTCATACAGTCACATCGCGCAATACCAATTTTGGTGAATATCAAACGAGCGAAATGGCCACAAGTGCGCCATGAGTATAACATGTAAATCATGCCATACATGACATGGATATCATGGTTTTTCATGTTACCACCTGTCACTAATGTTCTTCATACAGTCACATCGCGCAATACCAGTTTTGGTGCATATCAATCTAGCGAAACGACCATGAGTGCGCCATGAGCATAGCATGTAAATCATTTCGTACATGACCTGCATGTCATGATTTTCATGTTGTCACCTTTCATTTACGTTCGTCATACAGTCGCGTCACGCAATACCAATTTTGGTGTACATCGAGCTAGCGAAGCGGCCGCGAATGCATCATGAGCGCGGCATGTAAATCATGACATACATGACATGGATGTCATGGTGTTCATGCTACCACCTGTTATTCATGTTCTTCATACAGTCACATCGCACAATACTAATTTTGGTGTATATCAATCTAGCGAAACGACCGCGAGTGCGCCATGAGCGTGGCATGTAAATCATGTCGTACATGACATGCAGATCATGATTTTCATGTTACCACGTGTCAGTTATGTTCACCATATAGAAATGTTCCTTCATACCAGTTTTCGTATATATCCTTTCATTTAAACGGCCGCGAGCGCCCCGAGACCATGTCATGTAAACCATGCTGCACATGACATGCGCGTCACGATTTGCATGTTAGCACCTGTCATTATGTTCGTCATGAACTGTTGTCACGCCGTGCCAATTTTGGTATATATGAAATTAACGGAACGGCCGCAAGAGCCCAAAGGCCGTGGAATGTAAATCATGCTGTTCATGACGTGCATGTCACGATTTTCATGATATGACCTGTCATTTATGTTCGTAACAAGGCCATGTTATGCCCCACTAGTTTTGGTATACATCCGACTAACGGAACGGCCAGGAGAGCACAAAGTCGTAGGTGGCTAGATAGATAGATAGATAGATAGATAGATAGATAGATAGATAGATAGATAGATAGATAGATAGATAGATAGATAGATAGATAGATAGACAGACAGACAGACAGACAGACAGATAGATAGATAGATAGATAGATAGATAGATAGATAGATAGATAGATAGATAGATAGATAGATAGATAGATAGATAGATAGATAGATAGATAGATAGATAGATAGATAGATAGATAGATACGCTCAAAGTCGTAGAAGTTCGCAAAGAAATGCTTGGCATTTAAAAACTGCTTGCAGTTTGAAGAATTTCAAGCAAACATTTTCGGGCATATAGGCGTTTCCTGCTGCATTATAAAGATGTATAGTGACAAATTTGTGAATGTATCAAGGTATTTTAAGATGAAACTGTAACGTATCGTATCGGATACACTTATAGCGGTAGTGTCTTTCTTCTGCATTTCAAATACTTCTTGACCAAGTACCTCGTTTCGTATCGCGACATAATTTCAAAGTACCAGTGCTGCGAAGGCCGAGGAAACAGCGGAGATGGTGGCCCTACAGTCCCCCTTTCCCTCCTCCTAACCTTCATTTCACTTCCCAGCTTTTGCAATACTGCACTATGAGTACCTATCCTTAGTTCACCCTCTCCCTACATCCTTTATCTCCTCCTCACCCTCAATTCCCTTCCCGCTCCCTTGCTATAGCCTACATGGCTATGCAATGCTCTACCCTCCTCCTTTCCCTCCTCCTCACTCTAACATTACTCCTCGTCGCCCTCAATTCCCTTTCCCACTCCTTGCTGTATTGTAATATACACGCTATGTTATGCTTCACCCTCTCCCTTGCTTTCTCACCTGTTCACTCTCACTTCTCTTTCGCACGCTCTTGCTATATCACTCTATACGCAGCTGTGCCAAGTGCTTGCTAGGCAGCGTGCAGTGAGGTAAAAGCCCGGCGCCGTTTCTTGTCTAGGTAATACGGACAAACGAAAAGCTTAAGCAGGGATGCTATGCAGGATGGCCCGAGTTTGGTGAAACTCGGGGTCTTTCCGAGCTCTGGCGACACCCCCTTTTGAACGAGCTAATAGTACGAGAAGGTTAAATCCATCCCTCAGTGAGCGCTCCATTCCATTGGTTACGATGGAACGCGGCGTCACGTCTAGGGCGGTCGAGAAGGTTGGGTGGTGTCGTCAAACTAGAGGCACCTTCTTTCATTTCTTTGTCGTACCACTGAGTGCAGAAGTTCGCCCATGCAAGAAAAGGGGCAGAAAGCTCTACTAACTATATTTTTATGCGTGCGCGGGCAGTTTGAATTCAGTTTCAAGCGTGTAATGTCAGCACTAAGTATCCTTTAGAATAGTCAGCACCGTGGCCTCTGGGATAAGTTCCGACCGAGCGCTTTACAACACCGCGGCTAGATTTAATCGCTCAGGCCACGTGTATAATCACCATGGTCGGCCAGTACGTTCTAGCGCGTTGCTCGTCCGGCGCGCGTCCTCGTCGTTCTCTTCTTCATCGTCTGCTCGCTCGCATAGAACGTGCGCGCGGCTTATTAGCTAATTGGCTGGGTGGTATAATTAGCTAAGTCAGGACGTGCTATGACGAAGCTGATTAGGCCAAATCATGCTAAGGCCGAGCTAAGCCACGTCTTACTAATATCATGATAGTAAAGATGTGTAAAGCTAAGAACAAGGTGATTAAGATCATGCTAATTACCACGCCGCCTATTAGTGGTGTGTAATGAAGACCAAGATGATCAAGACTACTCATCGAGAACTTGTTAATTAGAATCGTGCAAATTAGGATTACGCTAATTACCTCTGTACTGTTCAGTACCTTGCGAATTAAACCTGAGTAATTAATGTTGTGGTAATTAAGACATTATCAATTATTGTTAATTATTACGGCGCTAATTAGGAGCGTGTTAATTAGCACTGTACTAATTAAGATTATGCTAATTACATCTGCACTATTCAGGACCTTGCGAATTAAGCCTGAGTAATAATTGCGCTCTAATTAAAATATTAACGATTAACGCTAATGAACACTACGCTAATTAGGAGCTCGTAATTAAAAGCAAGATAATCAGGACCTTACTCGCCGAGGTCATGCTAATTTGATCGTGCTAATTAGTATTATGTAAATTACATCTGTGCTATTCAGGACCTTGCGAATTAAAACTGGGTAATTAATGTCATGGTAATTAAAACATTACCAATACCGGACAATTCAATATTATGTTATTTAAGACCTTCCTAATTAATAGCACCAATATTGAGACAGAACTGACAGGGTCATTACTCCGAAGCAGACCAAGCATAGTGAGTTGACGAGCCACGTAAAAAGCTGGAAGAAGCTAGGTGATCACAAGCTCCTCCGATGGCCCCAGCCTTGCACAAGTAAGGCAAGCTGACCAAATTATTTTATACGCAAAGAAGCTGCTGAGTAGCGTCCGCCGCATCAAACACCTGACAGGCACATCGGCACTATGACAGTCACGAGTTGAACTGGGGCCTTTTCAGAATCAATGAGTTTGTGCCGGAGTTCGCGCGTCAGTGGATTTGATTGACAGACGCCCGCGGCGAAGAGCGGGTCCGCCCACCGCGTTTCCTCTTGCCGAGGAGCAGTGCTCATGCCGCAACCCCAGCGAGCGGCACGATTCATCTGTGAGCTTAATCGCGCAGACTATGCACACACGCACGAAGAACTAAAGGTTATTCATCACGTGGCGTCGATGTCTCGCATTCAATTTCACCGCTCATGACGTACCACTCACAGCTATGAAGCAAGCGTCCCTGGTGGAATCTGTGGCAAGAACTGTTACTATTTACTTGTTTGCGGAGACATTGTTTCTAGCGATTTGCTACTATAGAAAAATCTTCAGACGTGTAATGTAAGTATAGCAGTAACCTGTCCGTTTATTCATCTGTAATATTCCAGAGAAGCGAAACGAACTGCACCAGAGTGCTGCGTGTGCGCTCTTGTTGCCTTCGAGAGTGGAGATTTCTATGCTGCGGGTGGAATGAAAGAATTTTCCGAAAGAGGACAAACGCCCACGAACACGCCCGTGGGAGGCGCGATGATCAGTTGGCAAAAAGGTAGCGCGACAATCACGCTGACGTCGCTGCACTGTCAAAAAGTTGACTGAGTGGCGGCGCTGACGCGTTCGCATGCGGTGTTCCTTTGAAAACGGCCGCAAATGCCGCACATGCGTTTGTGACGCCATTCTCTTTCTTGTAGCCGTTTTTATCAACGCTGCTATCGCGTGCTCCGCACTGTCTTCCTGTCCTGACCGCCGTAATACAAGCTCGGAGCAAACTCGTGTGCCCGAGAAGCTAGGGCCATCCTGCATAGCACCCCAGTTCCGCTGTTTACAAAAAGCTTGGAAACTGTGTCCAGTGTTTTCGTTGGCATAATTGTTTATTTTGCCGCAGTGCACGACGAACGTGAAGGAGCGGCGCGTAATGTGAATCTTCGGGGGGCGATCGGAGATCTGTTCATTCCGCTTGTTCGTTCTCCTGGGGAAGAACAAGCGCGCTGATTGGCTGAAGCGGGAAATGTCACTCAAGGCTGGGGGGTGTCGGCATTTCTTTTTTTTTCTTGATCTTTTCTTTTTTGGTGACGTCATATCGCGGCATAACGAGTGGGGTGACCGGAGATGTCTGTTCTGCGCCGTTCGTTCTGTACCCATTCTGGCGGCGTACGCGATTGGCCGAAGCCGGAAAAAAGCACGTCTCTGAGGGGCGTAGCCATTTTTCTTTTTGCTTGATCTTTTATTTTTTGGTGACGTGATACGGCATCATAACGAGCATGTCGTCTGCTACAAACGAAAGGAGCGCGACACCGTTCGCACGCGTTCTCTCGAGCGAACAAACAGCTTCGCACGGCATGATGCGGCGGTTGCGGCTGCCGCAACAGCTGATTTTCAGAAAATGGCGCTTGCGACGTGTGCTTCTCTTGCGGTTGGAGGTGCGAGATGCGTTTGAAGACATGAGCGAGTGCGGCGTCGCTTTCTGTTCTCGAAACGAACAGTGCGAACAAAATGAACGGGCCTGCCTGTGGTCTTACTCGCAGGAACTTCTTAGTTCAAAAGCGCTACCAGCTACTGCCACGTGTCGTCCCGGTCCTCACTCGTGAACGAAGGCCCCAGTGGGCACGACGGCGTAGGTATCTGTGGGTGCTCTTTTATAAAAGCCAGCAGAAGCTCCTTTTGACGATTCGACACCCGGGAGCCAAGCCAGACATTCCGGTGGGACGATATCTTGAAAAACTGCGCCAACCGCTACTTTTCACTTTTTTTTTTCGCGTGCGCGACTTCACATAGCGGGAACGTTAGAAAAACTAACAGCAATAAATATCAGCGCTCAAACCTATTGCTGTTTCAGAAACTGTTTGAGCTTGGAAAGAAAAACAATATATTTTCGTATAGCAACTGTATTTATTAGAAGGCGAGAAAAACTTCGTTTTGAAATATAAGGTCCCCTTGCCGAGGACAAACGATGCGCGTCTACTTCCGGAAAGCTCGCCGCTCACCGCTTGGCGATTGGCTGTCCTCTTCCTCTCGGCGGAAGAGAGCTGCGGACCGCCCACTTTTGTGACGTAACACCGCCAGAACGAACGCGGAACGAACAGAGATCTCCGATTCCCCCCCCCCCCCCATCCATCACTGATCAAGCATAGAAGCGTCAATGAACCGAAGACCTGGTCACGTGTTTGCAGCGAGCACTTGCGAGAAGACGACTTCGTGTGCGCATTGTTGACTCAAACGTTCGCTAAAAAGCTGACGATGTCACACGATCACGAGATAAATGTGGCCTGCAACGCCGCTCCACGAACCGTTCGCGACGTTGTAGCTCGAAGCTAAAAGCACCTAAGTGGTATATTTTCCACCACTTTGATAACACAAATATAAATTACGTAGGCCCCTACACTTAGAGCCGCCCAAAACAATAACTGTGGTGCGCGTGCGCCGACCTTTTTGCGCGTCAGCGCGATACGATGGAGCGAAGTTGTAATCAGGGCGGGAGTAAGCGCGACAAAAAGCATTTGCGTCGCCAGGTGACAAATGAACGATCCACGTTTGTAGCTTATCTCATGCGAGGGGGGGGGTGACCTATCTGCGGATTTCATTTTCTCGGTTGCTTGCTGATCTTCGGAGTAGAAGGTACGAGCAAGACGCCAGGCCTGTTCGTCTGAAGTCAGTTAATACAAGTGTGACGTTCTCACGAAAGAACAGCCAACCAGACGATGGGCCAGGCTGAGCGCGCTTCGTGGGCATGCACTTACTCTCGCCCTGTTTGCAACTTGGCTCCGTCGTACGGCTCTGACGCACAAAAAAGTCGGCGCTTGCGCACGATAGTGAAAAATTTGGGCGGGTGTACTTCTAAGAAATGACTGCTAGATACGATAACTAGGCCTCTTTATTCGAACTAATTGTGGCCTCTTTCAATATACCTTAGATATGGGTTATAGAAAAAAAGTGTTAGTAGTCATACAGCACACTCACGCCTACTTCCTTCTTTAGAGACCCCTAGGTAACAATTAAACACAGCACTGTTTACATTCCTCATATTCCTTACATACGCTGATTATGCTATTTATTGCCTTAGACAATATGGTCAAAGTTTTCCGCGCTTGCGCGACTACTAGGTTGCAGATAGGTAGACTTAGCTCTTCCCTGGGTCCTGCTTTCCGATCTGTAAGAAAATGCATTTTCAATTTTTACAAAAATGCTCCATCGATTAAAATGATATTGCGCTCATTTGTTGCTGCGTATACATCTATTTCTATGTAAAAATGCTGCACTTCAAAAGTAAAAATCACGTGATCTAGAGCTTGCATACAGATAAAAAATTGCAACGTATCAAACCAATTACTACAAAAATGGTGGCATGAACATGCGTTGCTTGAGTTAGCATTACCTCGCTCTATATTTTGAATATTGGTCTCTATTCGCTCGCAATTTGTTTGATGTAAACGGCATATAACAAGCGTAATTATTCCACGTGATTATCAGGCACGTTGCTTTGACTACCTATGACGGGCGCAACTTTGATTGGTAGTTATGCACAGGATTCCAATTTATTTTATTGACGCCCACAGATACTTCATTATTTATTTATTTATTTATTTATTTATTTATTTATTTATTTATTTATTCTTTTATTCGAGAAGTACCATTAGGGGCCCTCATCAAGGATATTATATATGGATGAGATGAATATAAAGAAGATGTATACTTATTGAATTGGTGGCAGCTAATAGAAAGGATGTCTTACCCAAGAAATGATTTGCAATATTTGAGGAAGTAAACTAGTAAAGGTAAAAATTACAAAAAAATATTTACCAAAACCGCAGCACAAAATATAACTTAAATTCGTGTTACAATGCACATACATCAAAAAGAACTTTTCAATAAAAATGTGCTAGTCACTGCTAACTATATATTGTCGAAAACGATCAGAATGGAAGAAAGCACACCCGCAAAAAAATTGCCAAATATATGAGTACTCCAAAAGGGTACAATAACTGATGATATTGAATATTCAGTGCTAATACTGTGGAATATGTTTCATCTTCGTTGGTTATGGGAAACATATTTAACGCTTCTTACCTTAGCAAAAAGAGGGGAGCTTCACCAGCGACGAGAACTTTGACCAGGCATAATGCAGCACTTTTGGGTTTGTTGCGAACATCGTCCATACTTGTGTTCAACGTCCGTGGAGTCGCACTTAGTTTTGCAAGCTCCTCCTCTGTAGTTGCACTTGGCATAATCCGCTTTGTAAAGAGACAAACAATGGTTTCGTTACTGTACACACGGAAGGTATTGTATGGGCAAGAAGTATTTAATAACGTCCTTCAACTACGACACGAACAGTGTCATTTGCGCAGGCTTTATGGTGTCGCCATTCGGATAAGCGGATAAAACAACCGAATTTTACCATCCTTGTGATAAAAAAAAAATAATGTAGACGCGCGCTAGTCGCGTCTCTCAGGATAGTTTAATAAAGTTTGACCAACCGACCAGCCAGAGTTTTCACAATACTAGGCCCGTTGTACGCATTATAATTCAAGCAATGACGCTACATTGTATTGTCATTGCAGTGATGCGCTATATTCTAGTCTTCTATGCACCTTAACTCTAAAAATCATGTACACAGTGGGTCAACTGTCAGCTGGCCCAACCAAGTGTGCACTTCTCACGTTGCAGTATATATATGTTGTGAAGTCTTCTTCAATATGCGTCAGGTGCATATAAATGCTGCAGATTAAACGCTACCAAAAGCGTGATACAGAGAACACTATGTTGTTGAAGTTTGGCAAATTTCAACGCTGTGTCATGGTGTTGTTTGTGGAACGCTGAAGCACGTGTATTATCCTAGCTGCCCTTTAACACATGCGTTTCCGTTCTGGAACTTCATATGAGTGATTGTGACGTTAAGAGAAACCACAATTCTGGCATACTTCAGCTTTTAAAACATGTAAAGAAACGTTAATAAAATAGTGATACTTATATCTGAGAACTCTGCCTCTCCGTATTCATACAGCTGCAGAGAAAGTCAATGTTTGTCACAAACACATTTGCGCCCATTCGTCAGGTCTTCTTATTCAATGTCTGATCACAGCATCTCAAGGACTACTGCTGCTGAAGGCAGTCATGGCGCTCGTCTGACGAAGAACTACTCATGTACGGATTTATGAGGAACGGCACTACAATACTATTTGAGTTATAGAAAGCCCTTCTGTAGCACCATGGGAGGAGGAGTCACTCCGGTTAAGTTGTCGGGTGCCTGTCCGGCTTATCGTGGAGGTAGAGGCGTCATGGGGCGGAAAAGGGTCATTCGAACGATTCAAGCTCGATGTCGGTGTTCGCAAAGGCTTTGTTATTGCTGCGAGAATTTACAGGTTGAACCTTCACTTCATTCTACAGCAAAGACCGTGTGTTTAATGGAGACGAGTTCCCGAGCATTTTCAAGCAGAGATACACAGGGCGTGTCGTCGCAGGTGCTCGTAAGCTTCTGAGCAGCGAATAGCTATTCGCCTCTAGACATGAAAATGGCCGTTCGTGAGTTGTGAGTTCATTCGAGGTTGAGCAACCGATTGTCATCGTAAGGTTGTGACCCTTGAAAACTTATATATTTTCTTGTTCTTGTACATGCTCGGCATATTGTGATCTTGCATTTGACATAATGTGTGGAACTTTTCAAGCAGTGCTTTAAAGGGCCCGTAAACAGGCTCCGACTTTTTTTTACACCCGCCAAACAAGCTCGCTAATCCGTACAGTAGACCGCGGCGATCACGTTTTCCGAATATTACAGCGCTGCGCGCCGCGCAGACCCTTCATTTCGAAAAACAATTCCCGCGCTTCTTTCCTACGCCTGACCAATCCTCCTCGTACGCGCAGTGACGTCAACTCGGCGATCGCCGAGTTGACGTAGCACTGAGCTCGTCGATTGGTCTAAACCAGGTCTCAACAAACAGTTGTCAAGTTAACGTCAGTTCCTGTTCCCACCCACCGCTACGAAACTGCGCCTTGTTTTTTGGCCCTGCGGTGATGCGGTTTCGGCCACGCAGTTGTCGCGCGTATATTCCTCGCACTGCATAGCACCTGCACGCACTTCGCCTTCGACATGAGGCAAAGCGTTGTTCAGTTGCCGGCTGCAAATCGAGCGGGGAGAGGGGAATCTCTGGTAGCTCGGACGGGTCGCGCTTGCTCGCGCGGCAAGCGGGGTTCTCCAGGCTTTTCTCTCGCGCCCCTTCGACGTCTCGGAAAGCAAGCACGCATTCCTGCTGCATTGTGAACTGTCACAAAGGTTTAAAAATAGTGAAGAGCCGAAAACTGCCCGTCAAGTTACGGAGCACGTGCGACAATATAAACAATAAACAACCAGGAGCCGCAGCAAGCGGAAGTGCATTGCGACTGATCGAGCTCGCCCATGACGTCAATTGTTGACGTCGTGTCACGTTGCCGAAGTGGGCGGAGTCACGACGACGGGCTACGCCTTTCCCTCCATGTGGCGGAGAAGGGTGGTGAGGCCGCGCGAAAATTTGAAACCAGCTGAAACGGATGTTCTAACCCCTGTAACTTCCTTATCATAGCACGTACTCGCAAAATTCTTGCGGCAGCATGTTCACATAGCAAAAGTGCGCATATTTCTTTTCATTACAATTTTTGGACATCGGGGTTGTTTACTGGCCCTTTAACGAGGTAGTGACTTACCCGTTTGACAAAACGGGCCCATGTTCTTGTGAATATTGTTATGTAGTGTTGTCGGTGAAGCACTGCAAACTCAAGCCAATAAAAGTGGAACTCTTTATTCAGTGATAAGGTGCCCCTCCTCAAAAAATAGAAGTACGGTACCCATCCAAAGATAGGTCGAGAAAGGTCAATACAATAAATAAAGGAATATTCAAATTAAGGTCGACAAGCCTTTTGAGAAACGGAACAATTTTATTGTGATGCACCTTTTACACAATAAGCACGGTTTAATTACTGTAAACACATACAACCGATTACGGCTCAGTTTTTCGCGAGTAAAGGCATTGCTTTCGAGATGTGTACTTTTTCAACAGTTGGTGGAAACTGTATCACATGCAATGATCATGGTTCTTTGGACGACGCCGTTCGACAGAAGATCTCGATAGAGTGTGCTGTTGTGTCTAACAATAGCGACTGAGTCGAAACTGTTGTTATTAGAGTTCTTAATGCTACTCTTGCTCTTCATTTTTGTGTTGAGTGAGTTTACTTAATTACTCGTGTAGCTGGCGCTGCTTGAAGAACAGCGGCCGCAACGATTGAACTCCATTAGCTTGGTACTTTTCCTAGCATTATCGCTACCCATTGGTACCTATCGAATATAAGTCGATAGCTAATTATGGGTGATATTTCCAAGAAAATGTGGACCTGTAGTCGAATAAATATGACAACTCAAAGTGCAAGCAACTCTCTCTGCACACTGACGGCAGCGGCGAGCACAATTCTCGGCCGTCGGAAAAATCTCATCTTTAGTAAAACACATCGGCATTTATGCACGCATGGTCGGAGATCCAGAATAAAGTCCTCCACTCAAGTCACGCGTGCTATCTTATCTGAAAAGCCTAAATTAATTGGAAAGCATCGTAGACACTCCAGCACAGTCTACGCCGAGCTGTTGTTACCCTTGTAATAGGCCGGTCACGTGAAAATACAGAAAGAAACACGTGTGCTACTATTCTTTTAATATGAACTGTGTTAGTTTCAGACAGGATAGCAGAGATTGCAGTGGACTGTGAGGCCCACATGTGTTGTGTATTGCGAAATGCTCACTCATGGGCAGGTTTCTCTAAGAAAAGGTCTTTGAAATCGGCGCTTAAGTAATGAGAGAAGTGAACGTTTTAAAAGTGCGCTAGTGCTTTCGATAGCGCCCGCACAAAGAAACAGGACGACGACAGTGTGCGGGCGCGAGCACCCTCGCTCGCCAAAGAAGATGGCGCACAGTTGCGGCACTTGACGGCAGGAAAGACACACTCACCCAATGAGCACCCTCCACGGGGGGTTCGTAAGAAATCATTGGGTGTAAAGCTACAGACGGACACAGAGGACACCGAGGGAATATGGGCTGCTGGCCGCGGCAGTAAGTCTAGCCGTGTCTTCAACTATGAAGGCTACTGCAGGCTCAAACAGCGCGCAAGATCTTCAGGCATATCGGTTCTGGTGTCGGCAGAACACCCGAAGGAGGTCCACGACAAGAGAACCAAGTGCCTCCAACATCGCGTATGAGCGCTGGTCTGAGCTTCCGTTGCCACCGCTGAAAGAGCTTCCCACCGTCGCCTTCTACCGTATGCAGCGCGTCAATGTGTGCGCTGTTGCATGTACATATCTCTGCATTTTCTTTCGAGATAAGCATTTCCTTGGGACGAGAAGACCAGAATGAGGTTTGAGGAACACTGCTTCAAGAATTAACATTGACCTAATGTTAGAGTTTAGTGTTGCTGTTATTGACTAAACTGAGCACAAAAAGGTGTTGAATTTCGCGGGCTCATCCTAAACGAAGACCAGCTTTGCTTAGAGCTTTTGAGCGCGTTCGTGGAGACTGCTAGCCATCTTTACGTCTGGGCTCATTCGTACGCCAATAAACGTCCGTATGAGCTCTGAGGTCGGTGTTGGCTGATTATGTTTGCCACGCATTTAATATTTCGTGCCGTTAAACCTAGAAGACGACAGCCGGGATCGATCACCAAGGGGCATCGCTGCTGAGTACCGAATGGAACAAAATGCATGAACCAAGGATGCCTACAGTTCAGCTAACCGCCATGGAGAAGTTCAAGATGATGAGGACCGCGAGAAGAGCCCAGAACACCAAGATAATTCAATAACCGAGTGCGCTACTTGAAAACCACGACAGCACGATAGATCGACCCTATTAGAAGAGGATGAACAACAACGAATAGCTGAGGAAGACTAACGATGCAGTAGAGCGCTACATAAGTGACGAGGCATTCGATGCGCAGCACGCCACCGTACAACACGACCAGCATCGTAGCCGGACTCCAGAACAAAAGCGTATGCAGCTTCAATCAACATGAAAGCTGTTCGACGTGCGGAGCAGTGATTCGCCTGGCCTTCAGCGATGCTCGCATTCACGGCCAAGCGAGCGCTGGCGTTCCAAACGTGCAGCCTGCTCAGCATCCACGTCGTGACAGGAAACCATCACTTGTATTGCAGTGGCGCCCTCTCCTTCTCTTTTTCTTCCTCCTGACCCTCACATTTCGCCCCCATACTCTCAGTTCCCTTTCCCATCGCTTGTTATACTGTACTAGACAGAAAGCAACGACGTTCTCGTAAGTCAGAGGCAAAGCCCATACAAGCAAGTTAAATAGAAGCAAAGCTATAGTCGAAACAAAAGTTGAAACTAAGTCGGTCATCAACGCGGGATGGTCAAGAAGATGTCAACTGCTCTGGCGATCCAACACCGAGTGGCATCCATGATGATCATATGGTTGCGCTGTATAAGGCGCTACAACCTTCTCGAACGATAAGGATAATGTGGAGCCTGCCTTTCAGGCTAACCCCAAAAGACCAATGAACGAGAAGCAGGCGGTGATGCATCAAGTTAAAAATAAGAGAAATGGGGAGGAGCTCAAAAATTTGATAGATGCGAAGATCTCGGATCTGCGATCGAAGTTGCGCGAGGAGCAGATGTCTCGCGACTGCGGAACTATGCTAAGGGAACATCAATGCTTTCTTATTGATGAGCGAAGTCATAGTAATAACTTCGAATTAAAACTCCGGGAAGCCATGAGCAAAGTTGCGTAGGCAGATTTAGCGAAAGTGTAACAGTCCGAAGCGTAGAAGTTTAAAAGCATCGTCTGCTGGGCCACTTAGTGCATCGTTTTCTAATTTTTCCGCGAAACATTCTGGAGCATTTTGTCAAGAGGCGCCTGCTGTTGCAATATTCAAAGTAGCCTGATCTGACAGACGTGCTGACCTGATCGCCTAGATCAGCGAGCTGGCAGCAAAGGAAGTCCTCAGTCTCCACGCCCAGTGGCGAGAAAAGCTTCCGCAACTGACGCGTGAGTTTGAAAAGGAGAAGGCGAAAGAACGTACCTCAAAGCCACATTGAGCAAACGAACGAATCACTGCGTACGGAGGCCTCTCGAAAAACGCAACAGAAACGCGCTTGACTGCAGAGACGAGGCAGCACTGCGCGACCCGGAATATGTTGCATTTCCCGCGTTTCTCCCACAAGAGAACGAAGATTGTCTTTGTGCCTGAGAGATCGTGAGGATGTTTGAGGACAATGATAGCCATCTTTGTGTTCTGGGCTCATGCTGACGCTAATAAACGTGTGTACGAGTTCTAAAGTTCGTGTCGGCTGTTCTCTTTGCCACAAAGTTAACAAAATAATAAAACTAAATGGAGAATATGACAGCAACATAAGGTTTTCAGATGATGCTTTGACATTCACAAATGATGGCGGCAATTCTAAAGAAAATACGAGAGACCTGCATTGCGAAAGTGCCTAAATAAGGGTGAACAAAATGCGCAGAGGACAAGGCTAACATTAGGTGACGGGAATCGATAGTTCAGGATTGCTTTGCGAAGCCTATAATATGCACAAGTGAAAGTATACCGGATGTTTCAGCGACCACTTTCAAAATTCTTCAAAATAGGTTATTACAGAACAAAAAACTCTCATGAGAATGAAACTCTCATACACGGTGTTTTACGTGCCAAAACCACAATAGGAGTATGATGTACGCCATAGTGGCGAGTTCTGGAAACGTATAACCATCTGGTGTTTAAAGTGCGCTGATATAACTCAATTTATGGGCCTCTTGCATTTAACCTTTATTGAAGTGAGACGGCCACGGCTGGGATTGAATCCGCGACTCTCGGTTCAGCAGCCGAGCACCGTAACCACTGAACCACTTACATGGTCTAACGGTGATACTAAATAGTTGGATGGCAAATTATAATACGATAATTGACTTTTCAAGTAGTAAAAATGGGGGGTTTATTTTCAATTGCGATTTTGTAGCCACGAAGACGGAGATGTGATGTCATATTCGTTTTAAATGCGAAGCATTTCTTAGCGAACTCAACGCACTTTGAGCGTTTCTATCTATCTATCTATCTATCTATCTATCTATCTATCTATCTATCTATCTATCTATCTATCTATCTATCTATCTATCTATCTATCTATCTATCTATCTATCTATCTATCTATCTATCTATCTATCTATCTATCTATCTATCTATTTAAACGCCTTCGTCGGGTTGCTATCGTGATCGCCACCTTAAGGAAGGTAAGACGGTTCAACGAATATGACGGTGTCGTCATGGCATGCATAACGTGATAATCTTCTCGCGTATGTCGTCATACCCTTTACTCCACGCAAATGTGGCACTTACGCGCATATTATGGGCCGCGGTATACGGGTATGCGCCAGAGTTGATTGACAGTTCATGTCCTCCTTTGGACGTCGAGAGCAGACATTGGAAATATAAATGCGGGAGCGTTAAGAGAAACCGACACCGGCAGCGTTGACCCGATGAATGTAAAGAATAAAAACTAGCACCTCAGCAGGAATCGGACCGAAGCATTCTGCGTGCCGCTCAGGTATTCTAACACAAAGCCACACCAGATGTAGCAATCCAGCACTAGCAATGGTATTCGCAATGCCCACAAACTATAGGTGGCGCGCCGTGCGATTCCAGATGGCGCCCGGAGGAGAGTCAACCCATTTGTTAGCATATGAACGGATAGCACGTGCGGACGTACGGCCCGTGCCACTTTTACCCGATGAAGTCAGGAGCTGGTCTGAAATAAATATGAGACCAAAATACTTTCCCAAACGATGGAAAGTGTTACGTGCTCGCGACCTAAATATTTGCTGCGGTGTGAAAGGTTTTATTTCAGCTCCGTTACCGCGCATCAACGATCCTTTGCGAAATTCTGTGTGTGCTGCAGAAAACTGCATGAACTAGAATTGACGTATGAACTGAACGGCAGTCCGAGCTAGTACGTACCGAGCCTGCTTGACGGATTTGCCGCAGTAGTAGGCCGCCAGCGAGTAGCGCCATCGCTGCTGCACGGGACCGCATGCTTAACGTGTTGATGGTTTGCAAATATACTGCGTCGTCGTCGTTACTTGCGCAGTCAGGAATGCGGAATTACTTCTTAAACGGAACACAAGCATTTAACACCCCATTCAGTAGCGCTTGTGCCACAGCCATGCTGAGACTCTAGCCGTGTGCGATTTACTTCACTCGCATGTTGCAGCTTAGATCAGCAGGATCGAAACAAGAATGTCGAAAAGAATGCACACGTATGCTTTTCGCAACGTCGAATTCTTCGACGTTGCAAAAAAACTTCGTCGAACATCAATGCCGTTCGGAAGGTACCGGTGAAGTACAGAAAATATTAGCCGAGGCATGGATTGTGGCCATTTCGCTTCGCTGGTTGATGAGCTTGAGCGTGCTGGCGGCATGCGGCGCTCCAAATATCCACACTAGCGCTACATGCAATGCACAGGAAAATCTCTGCTTATATTTCGATCTCGCTCAAGGCTATTATACATTCAATACAATCAAAGTGACTTACGAGCGTGAAAAAAAATTAAAGCACGAGGGGATGTGAAATGCAACTCGCTCCGCGTGAGTTAGCAGCTAATCGTACATCGTCGCTGTCACTATTGGCCGCGAGATCGACCTATAGTTGGCAGCACCGTCGCCGCGTTAGTGTGGAGAGGCCGTCGGCGGCCCGTATACAAATGCACATAGCGGCGCTTTGGTGTGAGCGGTTTGAGCCGATTGTCGGCGAATAAAATGCGTTGATTGCAGCTTACTGGTAATATGTACGCTTCCCATTCTTGAATCGATGCACAAAGATCGTCCAACGATACTATTACTAGTAAGAGAAGCGCAATCTGCAGATGAAAGGGATGCTCGCCCTGGATGACAGTCTGCGCTTACGCACCATACGACGTTTTTCGCTGTTTTCTCTGTACGTGTTTCGCTTGTGTTCTGTGTATTACGCACTGCTGTAGCACGACTGAACTACTTAAATGTTTACTTCTTCATTTGTATACCAACTCACATTCCTGTGCAATGAGTTCAATAGCACTGTTCGCTCCAATACGCATACGCATTTTTTCTATTGTTCAGTTCTCCATGAAATGTAGGACAGTTGATAAGTTTAGTCTGGAAAGCTTCGTGATTGACAGCGCTTTAGCGCCACGGAGACGTTCAACGCGTACGCACTTGTTCTAGCTCCAGTAACAGAATAAAAACAGGTAAAAGTTTAGCACAGAGCATTCGTCGATTGATTACGTGCACGACAGTGATGCAACAAAGGTCGGGTTATTTTATGGAATAAGTGCCTTTTCTTTCTTTTTTTTCCAAAGAAATGTCCGCTGCCTTCCATCTTTTTAAGAGAACTCCACACAAACGCTCAAGATAATGTAAAAAAAGGGATGAGATTTTGCGTGAAATTATACGACAGAAATGTAAGACACGCCGTCAGGATTGATTTTGAACATTTGGGTACTTCAAAGCGTATCGAAATCTAAGCACAAGGGTGTTTCCGCATACATTTCGTCTCAAGTTCAAATTGCGCGCGGCAACTCCGTTTTATCACTGCCGTGTCATTCCTTTGTTTTTTTAGGGGACAGTTTCCGTACCGAAGTGTCAGACTTCACTCGATAGAAATATTTCGCTGTATCGGGATCACGACGGTACAATAAAAGGACATGTTAACCACAACTAAAGGTTATTGCATAACCGATGAACTAGAGTGCCACAGTTATACGCCCAACAACAACGCGAAAGTGCAAGGCCTAGATCCTCGTTTTTGTTTACCAACGAGTTGCTAAAACGGTGCCTTCACAGACTATTTAATGCTCCTCATGGTTGGGGCTTTCACAGCACAGGACCGGGTTGATTGGCGGAACATGGGAGAGGCCTTTGCCCTGCAGTGGGCGTAGACAGGCTGATGATGATGATGGTTGGGGCTATGCCAAGCGCACTTTAGGGTGTGCTTGAACCAGAAAGCGGTACCAACACTGAATTCATTCTGGCGAACGAAGGGTACGACACCAATACACAGCCCTCTCGAAAGTCGCACTCACTTATCTTATTACAATGCGCATGCAGCCGAGCAAGCTCATTTGCTTCTGTACATCATGTTAGGTATACGTTCGAGCATTTAAACTCGCGCTAATGTAACAGAACAAACCGCCCTTTGAGAAGGTGCAGGACGTACGCGCACATGCAAACACGACGTGGCGAGCAGACGACGCAGGGAGCAATCCAAACTAGGCGCGCTTCAGCCAGTGGCCGCCAGGCGGCGACTCCGGTCGATAGGTCAATAGGTGCGATAAGCCAATAGGTGCTTTCACTGCCTGCTACATCCAGTGAAAAATTCTCGCCGTCAAGATGGTTTCTTTCAACATCACTGCGGAAAGCAATCTGAAGAATTGCCTCCGCCGAACGACTTCGACCACTCCGCGTCACCAGGTTTACAATTAGAGAGATGTCTGTGAGCGGAGAACAATTTGCTCGCAAACCGGTCAAAAAGCAAATCGCTTGCAGTGTGCGGCCACCTATCAACAGACGTACAAAAAGAAGCGGCTCAGCGCTGGCTGTCGCTCCACTAAAGGCGTGTAGCGGACGCGTCCTCGAATGACTGAGACGTCGCTCGCACGATTCTTAACAGCGCTTTTCTGACAAAGGATAGAGGTCCTACTTTCATGTATTGACAACTTGAGATTGCTCACTTACAGAAGAGCACATCGTGAGCTCGTGCGACCTCCCACGTACAATGTTATGGGAATCATGCACTACAAAAAGCACTGCCGAATGCTCTATACAAGTAAAACAGCGTGAGTTTCAAATGAAAATGTCTGACGATAACATTGAACTAACCTACGTGGCTACAGAAAACCTTTGCAGGTACATGCAAAGCCGTAGAGGTCCTTTCTCGCCAACGTGTTAACACTAAGGCTGGCACAGCCGAACGAGGGAGCGACTGCGTAGTGCGGCCATATTGTCGTCTACTAACCATCCTCGAGGTGATGCTCCTGAATTCCGCTTGGCGGCGCGACAGTCTATGGGTATCGCGAATAGCACTAGCAAGTCCAGCACTAACAATAGTATAGTGCACTTCGTCCAGTCGTCAACAATGACAGACGCGCACATCTTGTTTCGCAAGATGTGCAAGATGCGCCATTCCATGCTAGTTGTAATATCTCAAAAAAGTGAAAGAAAAATAAAAGGAATTATAATTGAAAACACCTAAAGTGCTCTGCAGGCCTACGCAGCCCATCATTGTCACCCTATCGCCGCATCAAAACTCGAACAGAAGTGAAAATTCATTTGCGCTTTCTTTCAAAGTACTTTAGTTTCCTTTGACTCTCCTTTGAAATTAGCTTCATTCGAGACTCTGTACTCACATCGTTTCAACAATTTAGAACAGGCAAGTTGTCAGTACTGGTGACGACATATTATTTCACTGTACCTAATAAGATTTTAAATAAACAAGCAAACCCAAACTATAATTTAACAAATAGAAGTCACCACTGTATGAAATTGGATAAGACGAATAATACACAGTTGACATCTCTTGAACGTTATATTTATTAGTAATTTGAGAGTAAACTCGTAAAAGCGTGACATTTAGAACAATATACCGAGGCTTGGCCCTGACGCTTCCCAATAGGCAAATAGGCATTCAAGCGAATTCTCGAAAAAAAAGGCTACTTACGATAAGAGCAACAGACTTTGAAACCTGTACAGCCGGAGAAAAATATAGTTTTGTTCCGTGGACAATTGGTGGAAGTTAGACATAGATAGCCTCGCCCTTCACAAGTGTCGTCTACCACGTACGCTGCAAACAAATGGAAACGCCAGAAAAATCAGTCTATGGAATTGTACTAAGGTCCCCATATTTCTAAGAATTTCAGTGGGAACTGTTAGCACTAGCGCTTAGTTCCATATCAATTTTCGTTGTGTGATACAGTGCTCTATGAAACACGGAATATAAAGTTGAGTCCAACATAAAACAAAGACGCCATCATCGCCCAATATAGAGCTGGACAAAGGTACTTGCCATTGGTATCAATATACGGTACGAAATAGCAAGACGTTAAGTTTCTGACGTACAGATACAGGATACTAGCAAAAGAAATGTATCCGATACGGTACTAGGTAGGCGAATGTATGACTGCCGTGAATGTATCTCCCGCAGGTAGACGTGTTTAGTTTGAAAGGTCCTCTACTAACGTGTGAGAACTTTTTAGAGAGGAAGCGTTTATAAGATGACGTCAACAGTGTCATAATTATCCGTCGTCGTTGCCGCCGCCGTTGTCTGCAACCTCTACCGAGCGACATAAAAAAAACAAAATGAGAAAAAATATCAGGTAGAATGGGATTCGAACTCAGGTCCTCTGCGTGACAGTCGAGCTTTCTACTTTGCTTATCTTGAAGCAATGTTCATCTCTTTCCAAGATGAGTTGTTTGTACAAAATGAAGGTATTTGTATAGGATCGTGTGTGGCACCTGTGTTGTGCAATATCTTCCTGGCACAGATTGACCAACACCTTGACACCGCCTTGCCCAAAGACAAGGTGTTACGCGTATTTAGATACGTCGATGATTTTTTGGTTATTTTGACTAAGGATCAAGACGAGGGCTACTCTACGTGTGTCACGGATGTTTTAGATACTTTTAAAGTACTTGGACAAGGGCTCAAGTTTACCCACGAGCTTCCTGCTAATGACAAGCTGCAGTTTTTAGATCTTCATCTTACTCTTGACGAAAACCATGTGTGTTGGATGTATCACCATCGTGCTCAGAAGGCTTTTTTACCGTTTCATTCTGCCCATTCTAAAGTAGTAAAAAGGGCCATTGCGAGTACCAGCTTACAGTTGGCTCTACCTAGGTCTTGCCCCCACGTTCTTCAGGAAAGCTTCATGTTGCAAATTTCCAGGCTTGTTTCTGAGGGTTTTCCTTCGTTTTTGCTGACTTCAGTGTGCGAAGCTTTATTGAGAAAAGTTCGTCGTGAGGCCACTAGTGCTCCAGAGATAAGAGAAAAGACTCAGAGGAAACGCCCTGTTGTCATCCCGTATGTGCACAGAGTGGCTCATTCGCTAAAGAACGTGGCCTCTCACTTTGAGGTCCCTGTCGTGTTTTCGGCTCCTCGGAGGCTTTGAAGCATTTGTGCTCGTTCGAGCGGCGCGCCAATTGCAGAGTGTGTGAAGAAGCACACAAACTGTTTTTTGAAGTGTTCAGTAGGCGTTGTCTATAAGACTCCGCTCAGTTGTGGCAAGCTGTACATCGGCCAGTCAGGCCGGTGTATAAATGATCGCCTAAGGGAGCACGCGTTATCAATGAAGAATGGCACATGTTCGCATTCGCCGCATCATTGCAAGGAGTGCTCGTGCGAACCTCTGCTGAAAGGCACGACTATCTTACGAAGAAGCAAAGACAAGGTGACACGTGAACTAGCGGAGACGACGTACATTAAGCAATTCGGAGACCAATGCATCAGCGTGCCGTCCTTGTCGCTTTTTGAAAACGAGTTTGTCTTCCTATCTCAGAGATTGTGATGATAGGTTTTTGTGCATTTATATGCATATATTTTGTTGTTGTTGTGTGTTGTACGCATGCGTGAGGGTTCCAGAAGGTGAGCGTCGATTTAATAAAAATCAGTTGCGAGTGTGCGCCTGTCCGTGTTACTTCTACGTCTTCGTTCTTGGTTTGCGCCAACGATTTTCTAACCACCTTGCCGATGTTAACGCTTCCTTGCATGCGGAGCACACCATGCATTCACTGTAGTTGCTGTTGCTGTTACTCGTCTCGAACTCTTGTTGGAGCACGCCACGCGGGTTCGTCGCGCGCCTGCAGAATCTCGTTCCCCGAAGCCATCACATGATTGCTGAGAGAGTGTAAGGGGGAGAGGCCACAGCGTCTTACCCAGATCTTTACACAGGCCCGAACGCGCTAGCGCGTGCCAGCGCGTTCTGGCTAGGATACAACGAGTTGGTTCGTCGCGCGTCGGCAGAATCTCGTTCGCCGACGCCATCACATGAGTGCTGGCGTCGGCGTCTCCCCCGTGTGGCCTCTCCCGCGTAAGGGGGAGAGACTACAGCGTCTTACCCAGCCCCTTACACAGGCCCGAACGCGCTAGTGCGTGCCAGCAGACGTGGTGTTGTCTGCGTTACGCCAAGCTAGGACAGCATACGGCAGCCCGGGCCCCTAAAGTGCTCTGCATGTGTCATCATCAAGGTGCTCGAAGAACAAGACGAACAAGACTTCTCCTTGGCGCGAGTGCGCGCTCAATATGTTACAGATGGCTATGCTAGGTTTTTAAAGCGGATGGCCGCCAATGGAACGGGCAAAGCCCAGCGCAAAAGCTGCTTTGTATCTAAAACACAAAAAGCAGTTCAGGTACCTGTACGTATTTGATACGGCAACAAATGCGCGACTAAAGGACACTGGCCTGCCTTATATGGAATACTCGTTTCTCTATGGAAGTGCTATATCGCGTTTACTGCGATCCTTTATTGTGCATGTAATCTCGAGTGATCGTAGTTTCATTAAATCCTAAATTTAGGCAACATGGTCTTGCATAACAGGCAAACCACAGTGCAGGCTAACACAACTGTCGTTTTTCCGACAAACGGACAGAAAACTGATATCTATGCGCCCCAATATATGCTGTATCTGTGTTCGTCTTTTTTCAAAATGGCAGTGTGGCCCATCATTTGTGACTGAAGGTGAAAGGGCGAAGTGAAGGATGCGCAGTGATGGTAATCCACTTCGTATCCGTCAGAAAAAGAAACGCTTCTTTAAACATTAAATATTGATTGATTACAATCTAGACACTAAAACTAGCAGCGATATGTGTTGCTGTTCAAAATAGTACGTCATTCCACTGTAAAACTTATATTACGCGAACTTGTAAACTAGAACCGCAACGCATTTCATGACAAGTGTTGAGAAGGCATTTTTAAAAACATAAAGAAACTAAAATCTTACTGCCTTAACAGAAATCGTTCACACCCAGTGCTAATTTCGTACTTGTGTAGCATTGGTGTAGTTCTAAATGCTGCGCTAAATGTAGCTCCGTAACTGAAACCTGAGGAAGTCCTTGGCACGTGCAACCAGCGATTCCCGTCGCGGTGTTGTTAGCCTCTGTTTATGAGAGATCTCTTGCAGGAGTTCTTAATGCCAGCGGCAAGGAAGCGCCGGTGGGAGGACCAATCAAGAGTTTGGAGAGGCGGTGCCCTCTCTTGCTCGGCGCTGGTTTCCGCCGCATGTTTCTGAAGCATTTTTAGCCATTTTAGGTTAATAATTGCATTTACAATTAGGTTATTTCTGTTAATGATATTATTCATATGTTAATCATATTAACCCTGCTGTAAGAGAGAAGGCTTTGCATAGCATCTGTGATTGCGTATTTACCTATCTCGAACATGTCGAAGACCTCACATTGCGACGTTTATACTCATGGGCAGGAGTGCATCGAGCTTATACATGATATACGATTGTCTACATTTGCTATGTCTGGGAGAGCGGATACTTGATTCAAGTATGTAAAGTTTCAGCATGTCGAAATTGTAGCCTGTGTAGAGGAAGAGACAGAGACACAGCACCCGTTCGCTGGGCAACTGTTGTTTGCTTGCCTGCTTGATCCACTTCTACTGGCTCTTACCCACAAAGGGGGATTGGCCATGAGACCGGCGGTAAACATTACATGGAAATTTAGAATTTAGACAAAAGTAATGGAATTAATCGGACTTCAAGCGAGTATTGAAAATAAAATAAGAATCTTTTGGTTATGTGCCAATTGAATGAGAAAAGAACCTTAATATCGAAAAAATAATCAATTAGAGAAAAGAATTATAAAATACCAAATTGCAATAGGAAATAACTTAATAAGGAACTCTTCTTGTGTCTCGAAGAAATTCGCAGACAACTATGCAAATGATCCTGTTGCTGTGGCTCAGAGAAGACGCCCCAACGGAAAGAATAACTGCAGAATCTAGAGGAATGTTCAAATTTATCAATAAATATTCGAAATGTTTTTTTCCTGTGACTGGAGAAACGACGGCAATGTAATAAAAAGTGATCAATGTTTTCAGGCTCTTGACATAAAAAAGCAAAGAGGGGACGGAACCAGACCAGCCCTGTGTAAATGAAAATTTAGAGGAGGAATACGGCATCGAAGTTTAGTAAGGGACACCTCCAATTTACGAGAGGGGCACCATTTATTGTTCCAAGGAAAAGAAAGGTGACCATATTCTTGCTGTGGTAATCTTGCGTTCATGGAATCCTGATGTAATGCGTATTTTCGGAATCTAGATGCAGTAATAAAGTCTGTATCTGGTACAATGTACATTGCAGGACCATCTAGGGACCACCGCGCGAGAACATCCGCCATCTCGTTTAAAAATATGCCACGGTGACCTGGCACCCATACCAACCGCACTGTGCTTAAGTTTTAGGAATTATTGACATGAACAAATTTAAGGAGGAGGACTCGGAAGGAGAAGCTGAAGTGAGAGCACTACATACAGATTTCGAATCAGTGACTATTACAGCTGACGACTCATTTGCTGAAAGCTTGCGAAGGGCTAAAAGAATTGCTAAGAGCTCTGCTTCAAATATTGGAGTATAATCCGGCAGTCGCAGTGAGAATGACCAAGATGAAGCCTCTGTGAAAATACCTACTCCCGCTTTCTCTTCACGCATGGATGCATCAGTAGCAATTACGTTAAAATTTCTCAACTGACCTAAATGGTCTTCTAGCAAGCCTCTCAGATATCTAGAGGGAAGAAATTTAGAATTGGATGGGAATATATCATAGAATTCAATTTTTGTCTTAGCCAATCAGAAATCATTTGAAACAATGTTGCGTATATTCACCTTTAAAGGATCTAGCTGCTCCTGCACAAACAAAACTTGCGGCTTATGTATCCGAGACCATGTCTCATTAAAAATGATCTCGATTCAGAAATGAATACAAACTATAAACGTCTTAGAGAAGATGCACAAATTATTAAATACGTTTTGACTGTAAGAATGCGGAATCTGCAAGTCAGAGTAGGTACTCGGGCTTCTTGTTATAGAACACTGTTCGCTGTAAATTTCGGAACCCCTAGACAACTACGAAGAACCTCGCGCTCTAAAAGAATCAGGGGATTAATTTTGTATGCTGGCCCCCCAGAGAATTACACGCAACCAAATCCTAGAATCGGGCGAACATACATACGGTAAATCATAAGGAGATTGTCCCTGCGTAACCCAGTGGGGTGTTGCATTCTGCCCCGCGTTTCGTCTTCTTCGCCTTCGCGTTAGCTGCCCGCGCGCCAGAACCCCGGTGTTGCTCTTCGTCATTAGACTCGTCCATGACTCTAAATGCACGGAGCTGCCGACAATGCCTCTGGCGAGCCGTGCTGGATGCATCGCGGTGGTCGATCCCAACAACGTTGCAACTATGTCTGAGGGTCTGCCAGAAATGTCTCTGATGGCTGACACTGCCATGATTGTGGTGGATGGTCTCGGCCACGGTGCGACGACACGTGAGCTGTAAAACAACACCTGGCGGCCGGCTTTGGCATTGTCGCGGAGGTAATGATTGACGCGGCATGGCCGGAGGTTGATGGCGGAACAGCTGCGAGGAAGCACCAGTATCATGGTCTTTTTCTTTCAGTTCAATCCGTATGATTGTCAACACCGGGAAGAGTGTAAGAACGTTCGACACGAACACTCTGTGGCGTTGGCGAAACTGAAAAACCTTTTAGGGGCGAAGCTCCTTATGCCGTGGGTCTGTCCATCCTCCGTTTGTTGTAGCGTTGTAGTAGCCACCTCTAAGCTCGTGAGAAGCGCGCGTTCTGGTATGCAGTAGAAGAAGAAGACGTCGTTGACGAGTGAGACTCTCGTGCGTGTTTCCCTGTGTGGCATTCTTTCTTCTTTACTGCGCGCGTTCTGGTATGCAGTAGAGAAGAAGACGACGTTGACGAGTGACACTCTCGTGTGTGTTCGCCTGTGTGGCGTTCTTTCTTCTTTACTACGTCTCGTGTTTTCAACGACACCCGAAGACAACATTTCAGAAGTAAAGCACCATGAGGCTCCCTCTTGGCACGCTTTCTCTTTAGCTCGGAGTCGCCAGATGGAAGACAAGGCTGCGAAACGGAGGGCATGGAAGGCGGCGGCAGCGCGCGCTCGCAGACAGAATCCTGAGGTGAGAGCCCGCGAGGCCGAAGCTGCACGTCGACGCCGCGAAGCAGATTGCGCCGTTCGAGCCCGCGAAGCCGAAGCTGCTCGACAAGCTGCACGGCTTAGCGCGGGAAGACCCCGCCGTTCGAGCCCGCGAGGCCGAAGCTGCTCGACAAGCTGCACGGCTGCGGCGCGAAGACCCCGCCGTTCGAGCCCGCGAGGCCGAAGCTGCACGGCTGCGGCGCGAATCGGATCTTAAAAATGTGAAGGACCGTGAAGCGGCGAGAAAGCGCGCGTACCGACACGCAGAGCCCGAGGCTGTGCGAGCACGTGAAGTGGCTGCAAAACGCATCAGGTGCGCTTTGCCGAAGGCGCGGACGTGCGCTTCCAGCGGGACTTCCTTGATAACAGTTTCGGCCATAGTTGCGGTGTATGCAACAGATTGTGGTTCTCCAACAATCTAGTCACAATATCTTCCATCAAGAAGGACCACGCTCGCGCCAATGCCATCGCCGTGCTGCAGCGCGAGTTCGCTTCGCCCCACTCATCATCATTCACCACGTGGATATGCTGTGATTTTTAAAGACGATATGAAAGACGATAGTCTTTCTTGGGGAACTTAAACGCAGAAATTTTGGTCTGTCTTTCTGTCTGTCTTTCTGTTTGTCGGCACGTCCCTCGATTCAGCCACTCGGCCAAAGTTGAACCACTTGCCCAAGGGCCAGCCTTCGTGAACGGCTGACTAGGTCCATACTTGTGTACATTGTTGATCAAAAAGCAAACATTACGCGTATCTGAGGCGCAACATCACTAGGTAAGTATTAGGTGGTGTGTTCCTTTGATAGAAAATACATAGATACGTAATTCTAGAGACCCTAGTTTCTTAAGCTGCGCTGAAAATGTGACTGCGCCGAAACTTGGCTTCCTCCGTGCCCTCTGCACGAGCTCATTGTTGTGTTTCGGTTTCGGTTCAGTATTGCACTGTACGAATGCCATGGGGCGCCGCTCTGGCATTCCTGCGTTACCCAGGCGACGTGAATATAAAAGTGTGTGTGGAGAGTACTCGTTGAGTGCGGACGTTTCTTCTGCTTCCGCGCTTCGCGCCAAACCACGTGTTCGGGCTGGCTGGCGTCCACGCCGGTCGCGTTGGTGACCGCCGGTCTTCGCCTGCTGCTGCGCCGGGACTACCAGCCCGCAAACAGCATTCACGTTTCCCGACGTATTGCCAGATGGCGTTCATATCTCACGCAGCGCCTCTTCTATCGTCTTTAGACGACATTTGCAGCGAAGCACGCAGATACGCGGTCAATTTTTTCTTCAGCCATATTCTCCATATTATCACTCTCCTCGTTTTCATTGACACCCGACAGCTCTGAAAGCGGTTCGGTGGCCCTTCGGGTGACGTGTCTATCGAGTGCAGCGCATGTTTCTTTGTTATACATATTCCCCCAACTGGCAGTGGCTTTAGCGACGCGGCAATTTACGCTCGTTCTCAGAAACCTTTTCGCTGAACGTCTGCACGTTGGACACAATGTACGTTGTTCCGTCTATCCTTTCTTCATCTGCAATCAGGTGCTGCGGGTATTCTTCTTTAGAAACGGCTGCTCTGACCATACGATGCTGCTTCGAGTCATGTTGCTGTTGTCTTGCTTTTCTCTCTCCACCAAGAAAACGGAGGCGCGTACAGTAGCTTCCCGATGGGTGTCTGGCATAAGCGTGGTCCCCACTACAGGCTTGGTCTCATTCATAGCAAGGTGGCCATCTGGAAATTCAGGCAATTACCGCGCTTGAAGTCGGGGATGAATTACCTCTGATGTATCTCAGCACACATTTCTGATGGTGGTCGTGAACTCGTCCACTTCTGGATTGATAGCGTGTCGAGCACGAGAGCAGCCCGCACGTCCAAGTCCCCCGGGAAAGATGAGCTAGTGGCCCGCGTTACCAACTCCCTTGAATGAAATACGGCATCAGCTCCTTGTAATAGTGTTCTGGTGTCGGACACCGGCGCAGTGTCACATCGCTGCCTCACTCCAATGTTTGAACGCGGGCACAGTGGGAAGCTTTTATATGGATAAGTTGCACTTCGCAGGTGCAGCCTCGGTCTGGTGTCCGTTAGGGCTCCATCCTTGGTAGAGGTGAGGTTTTACTGGGTGTTGGCAGTGAGGTGTTAGAGAATCCGTCCAAAGGCATCTATTAGCCTGTGCTCCACTCCGTTCAGGACTGCTGCCTCCCGCCTTCACACCTATGCGCACGGCCGCTTGATGAAAAACACACGGTGCGGCCTGCCGCGTCGCAGCGCAGGCAACGGGCGAGAGCGGGGAAGCGGTGTCGACAGTTGTCGCCGCATTTCGCTAGGAGGGCGCCAGTAGTAGGGGAGGGCTCCACGCGACTCGTGGGCGGGAAGGAGCGCGCGTTCAGCGGATAGGTTCGCTCGCACTGCGGATGAACCGTTCAGCGGATGAATCGCTCGCACTGAGTGTCACTGAAGACAGTTTGCGCATGTATGATATTTTATACGTTTGGCAAAATGCCGCGTAACTGTTGTGTTCCACGAATGCATCGAAGGACCCGCAAATAGGCTAACAGGAGTTTCCCAGTAATGCAGAACGCAGGGCAGCATGGCTGCGAAACATTTACCATGAAGGACCCGGCGGGAAAGGAACAGTATGGCAGCCTATTGACAGGTCCCTGGTGTGCGCCTTGCATTTTACGGAGCAGGACTACAAGAAGACCGAGAAGTTGAGGATACTTTGCCAATGGCTGTGCCGACAGTGTTCGTCGGTTATCCAAGCTGCATGAGCACGAGCAGCACTCCTGCTCCAAAGAAGAAGCGGCCACGCTCCGAAATAGAAGCCGATAATGCGCAGTCGCGTGCTCAATGGTGCTCAATGGTGCTGCCCAAGGTGACAAAACTGCCGAGTTCGTTAGAAACCAAGTCCGCAGTTTGTCGACGAAGAAGCCCCACTAAAGTGAGGTCATTCTAAGGAAATGTGTAATTTGGAAGGCATGCTTCAACAAAAGGCATGAGCATGCAAGGTCCAGAAATATCTTTCAGCTTCCTTGTCACTCAACGCTCCAGAAATATGTAGGCCATTTAACAGGTGCAATCGGCGTCATTTAAGGAGCGGCTGTGCATAGAATTCGAGGGTCTCACTGTAGAGCAAGAAGCGTTCTGCTCCCAGATCGTTGGCGAGATGGCCATACAGCAGAGGTTCATATACGACCGACAAGTCGACAAACTTTTTGGTTTCGGTAACCGTGGTGAAGAGCACTCAACAGCGGTGCCCCAAGTGGCCAACCGATTACTATGTTTTGTAATAAGAGGCTTGTCAATATCATATATTATTTCTGTGGGATATTTTTTCACGAGATGTCTGAAAGGTGACCAGCTGTTCTCTATGACCATGGAAGTGCTGAAAGTGGACTTGCGGGGCGGACGACCACGGCATGGAAGTCTGCAAAGTTTTCATCAGAAAGCTCTTACGAACGCTTCTTGCCAACTGGGCAGGACGTGTTATTATTGCCAAGACGTTTATTAACGGGGACTCAGCGACGGCGCACGGCAGCGACAGTCAAAGCGGGGCCGACCCTCTGAACGAGGAGCGTGCTCTCAGAGAAGAGAACGACCCACTGGAAGGCGCTCGAGAGGACGACCCATTACTCAGTAGGAACGCTTCGCTACAATTACCCCGGCTATGAAAAGGGAGCCGCCTGGCGACCTACCAACTTGTCACTATGAGCGGGTCATGGTAGGGCTTCAAGCGCGCCACGTTGACAATGTCGCGCCCTCGACGGCGCATGTCCGAGGATGGGTCGATGGGTTCCATGAGGTAGTTCACCGGGGATGTGCGTTCGACGACACGGTAGGGGCCTTCGTATTTGGGCAGTAGTTTGGAAGAGAGGCCAGGTGAAGTGGTAGGGACCGAGAGCCATACGAGCGCTCCAGGAAGGAACGTGGACGCAGAACTGGTGGTGTCACCGCGAATGCTTTTCTGCCGCTCTTGGCTATGCGTAGTAAAGGTCTTGGAGAGCTCGCGACACTCCTCAGCAAGTCTGGCTGTGGCTGAAATAGGCGCACATTCATATCGATCCGGCTTGTAGGGAAGGATTGTGTCAATGGTATGCGACGGGTACCTGCCATACAATAAGAAAATGGTGAGAAACCAGTGGTGCTCTGAGGAGCGGTATTGTAGGCGTACGTGACGAAGGGCAGAATGACATCCCAATTCGTGTGGTCGGCGGCGACGTACATCGAGAGCATGTCGCCAAGTGTGCTGTTGAAGCGTTCGGTGAGGCCATTCGTCTGCGGGTGGTAAGCAGTAGTTTTGCGGTGAACAACGTTGCACTCTTTGAGAATGGCTTCGACGACTTCCGACAAGAAGACACGGCCTCGATCACTGAGCAGCTCCTGGGGTGGACCGTGACGCAGCATGAATCGGTGGAGCAGGAAGGAGGCCACATCGCTCGCTGTAGCCGCAGGGAGGGCAGCAGTTTCAGCATATCGCGTGAGGTGGTCTACAGCGACGATGGCCCAGCGGTTACCAGCGGACGTCAGGGGAAGTGGCCCATATAAATCGATGCCAACGGCGCCCAAACGGTCGGTCAGGGCAAGGTAGAGGTTGCAGACCTGCTGGCGACAGGTGCGTTGAAGTTTTGCGGCGCTGACAATCGATGCAGGAGCGAACGAACTTCTCCACGTAGCGGTACATCCCTCGCCAAAAGTAACGTTGGCGAATGCGGTGGTAGGTTTTCGATACCCCAGGGTGTGCACACTGCGGATCAGAGTGGAACGACTCGCATATGTCATAACGCAGACTGCGGGGTATTACTAGTAGCCACTGGCGGCCGTCGCCGTTGTAATTGCGTCGGTGGAGCAGGTCGTCGCGAACGGCGAAATGGTGGGCTTGACGACGCAACAAGCGAGTGGATGGTGCGGCCGAAGGATCAGTCAGCAAGTCTATCAGTGAGGCAATCCAATGATCCTTGCGCTGCTCGGTAGCGATGGTGTGAATATCGATGGAAGAAACGACAAAGTGAGACGCTGAGTTGTGGGCATTGTCGTCAGGCAAGGGAGAGCGCGACAGGGCGTCGGCGTCAGCATGCTGACGTCCGTTGCGGTACAGCACGCGGATGTCGTAGTCTTGCAGGCGAAGTGCCCAACGGGCAAGACGGCCTGAGGGATCCAATGACGACAACCAGCACAGTGCATGATGGTCGGTGACGACATCAAATGGGCGACCATACAAATAAGGTCGGAACTTCGTAAGGGCCCAAATGATTGCCAGGCATTCTTTCTCCGTGACGGTGTAGTTGGTCTCGGCTTTAGTAAGCGTACGACTTGCATATGCGACAACATATCCGGGAACCAGGTTTGCGCTGCGCAAGGACAGCACCGAGGCCAACACCGCTGGCGTCCGTGTGTACCTCTGTAGGGGGGGGGGGGAGGTGATTCTTAAAAGGAAGAAGGAAATGAAAATGGAAATTGGGTGTGGAGTGCACGATAACTGTCTCTCAAGTGAGGACACCTCAACCGATACACTCACGGGGGATTGGGGATTAAAGGGACAGTGAGAGTGAAAAGGAGTATGGTAAAGAAGAAAAAGAAAGGTATGGGTGAAAAAAAAAAAAAAAAACAGTGAGGGGGTGGGGGGGCAGGAGAACGGGCGTCCGAGTCACCGTGGTGAGCGGCTAGAAAATTCGTTCGACTAGGCCGGCATCCTCGAGAAAAGCTAGTAGGGCCGCAAGGGCTGATCGGCGACGGTGTACGTGGCCGGTGGGATGGAGCAAGTCCTGTAGGGTCGCACACGGCAGTCCGACGAGGCGGTACTTCATGGCGAGCCGCTTCCGCGCAGTGTTGAGAGACGGACAGTCAAACAATAGGTGGCACAGGGTTTCGATCGCGCCGCAATCGGTGCAGTTCGGTGCAGCGGCGCCGCGAAGACGATGCCTGCGTTCAGCGGGCCACACAGAACCGGTCCTCAGGGCAAGAAGAAGCGCGCGCTCGCGGCGAGTGAAACCAGTGGCTGGGATGGGAGGAGGGGGGTGTCCGGAGGCGACCCGTGCGTCAGGATGCTCGCGCACCAGCTCCCGGCGAAGGTTGTTGCGTGCCGAGTCGAACGAGCTGGCGTAATCCGTCAGCGAAGTCTCGGCGGAGTGTGCTCGTTTTGCGAGTTATGCCGACGTGTGAAGGGAGCCACTGAAGGACCACATCACAGCCTCGTTCCTGGAGGGCCAGCAGGCTGAGAGCGGCACGCTGAGCAAGAAGGGGGCCTCGTTCCTCCCTCGCGAGCTGGCGGAGTGCAGGTTTCGAGTCGCAGAAGATTGCTGCGCTCGTGACGGCCGGCGAATGCGCAGGAGGTCTGCAGCCAGCTGGAGCCGACTAGCTCAGCTGTTGTTGAGGATGCACAGTATCGCAAGCGGCACTGTCGTTCCGAGCTGAGCTGAGGGGCTATGCAGGCGGCCGCGGCTGAGCGATCCTGCAGGACGGACCCATCGGTGAACACCTGCGTCCTCCGGCCAGGTCCTCATACATCCGCGCCGCGGCCTCCTGAGCAATGGCACTGATGGTGGGTGTGGCGTTGGATCGAATGCCCGGCAGGTGCAGGTTTCACTCGAAGGGGCACTCGACGGTGAGGGGGTGGCCAGCGCGAAAGGCGTCCGGGGTCGTCAGCCACAACACCGTCGTACACGTCGATAAGTTGGCCGACACGTGAGTTTGGCACAGCACGTAACCGCGAGAGGAGGGGACCTGCATCAGGCGCTCGGTGGAGACGCTGCAAGTGGCACAATGCGCGCAGGTCCGCCGTGAGCGACGCAGGCCACGCACGAGCCCTCGCGAGGGTCTCGGCCACACGAGAGCCACGAGGCATTCCGTGACACATGCGGATGACTCGGCGGTGGTCCTGGTCAATAGTCGCCACTGTGGGCCCTGGAGCTTGCAGATCGGCAGTGCGTAGTGGATGGCAGACAGAGCCATCGCCTCGTAGATGGTGCAGGCGTAAGGCAGCGGGGCAGCCGTTGCCGCCTGCGAGTAGTTGGCGCACGGCCGATTCCACGCGACGCGTCGTCTGTCGTACACGTCGCACCGCCGGGAACCATCGGAGGCGATTGTCTATCGTCAGGCCGAGGTAGCGGACGTAGGTGCACCATCCAGCTGAAGGCACGGAAGACGTCGTCGGGCTTCAGCACGAGGGTGGACGACGAGGGCCTCGGTTTTCGGCGCCGAGATCGCGAGTCCGATGTTTCTCACGAAGGCGGCCACACATTGGAGGGCCTCCTGCATGCAAGCGCGCACCACCGAGCACTTTCGGGTCGGTCCACGCACATACAATGCGACGTCATCAGCGCACCACTGCGCGAACAGGGAACACAGCCGTTTCGGTAGGCACTTGACGAGCGGCGCGAGCACCAGATTAAACAAAAACGGGCTGAGGACGCTGCCTTGTGGGACGCCACAACAGATCGGCGCACTTGTCGCCCCGCCCACGCGCACAGTTTCGGTCAGTGATGAACGTAGTTCAAGTAACACCTAGCGCGCGCACAGCACTGATGATAGACGAGGGGGGAGCGAGTCGAATGCCGACTTTATGTCAAGGAGGAGTAGGATGGCCATTTCTCCATCGTGAAGGGCCTGCTCGAGGGTGCTCACGACTGCAGCAATGCAGTCGATGGTCGCGCGATGTGGCCGGAATCCACACTGCTCAAAGCGTGCGCACCTCCGCGATCCACTGTAGCCGGTAAAGAGCCATCTCCTCCATAGTTTTGCCCGCCACAGAAGTGAGAGAGATGGGCCTGTATGACGTCACCGATCGCGGCGGTTTGCCTTGTTTGAGGACAGGAATCACAGTCGCGGAACGCCATTCTTCCGATGGAGAAAACTCTGTTGAATGCATCCAACAAGAGTGGGCGCTGGGAGGCATCCAGGTTTCTCAACAGCTGATGAGTGATTTTGTCCGCTCCAGGGGCGCTGCGCTTGCGCTTTCTGAGGAGAACCCGTTCCAGTTCGTAGAGGGAGAAGTCAGAGAGAGCGAATGTCAGCTGAGGTGATGGGATCCACGGGAGGGAGCGGGGGTGCGGCGTTTGTCGTGACACCGCCAGCGCTTCTAGGAGGGGAAGGAGGCGCGAAAGAGGCGGCAAGCAGTAGCAAGCTCCCTTTCAGTGATGCCCTGCGCAACGGCTATGGCGAGCACTGGGTAGCGCGACACTTTCGGGTTTATCAGGACGCGCATGATGTGCCAGCCGCGGCGACGTCCTCGTGGATCACTCAGAGAGGAACAGACGCCCGTCCAGCTGCGGTCGCGTAGCCGCTCGTGCCGCCGGCACACAGCGTCGAGTCGGTTGTACTCTGTCCATGCGCCGGGGCCCGAGGAGCGCAGCGCCCGCCGCTGTGCTCGCTGGCGAACTGCGCGGAGGTTGAGCAGCTTGATGTCGGGGCAGGGTGTGCCGGCGGGAACAACACAGCGCGTTGTGGCACGCTCAGCACAGTCGTAGTGGTCGTAGAATGGGGAGGAGACGTCAACAAACGACGGAGCTTTGCGAAAGCGTCGTCGCATTCTGACGACCACGAATTGAGGGGCCCGTTACTTCCAAGGAGCTTCGTCAGCGGTGATATGATAGTCGCGAAGTTTCGGATGAAGCGCCGAAAGTAGGAGCATAGTCCTACGAAACTGCGCAGTTCTTTGACGGACGTAGGTTTGGGGACTCTGTCACGGCCCGAAGTTTGGCTGGATCTGGGAGGATGCCGTCCTTGGACACCACGTATCCTAGTATCGTCAGCTGCCGTGCTGCAAATCGGCACTTCTTTAGATTCGGTTGTAGCCCGGCGTCGCTCAAGCGCGTCAAAACCTGCCGCAGGCGTTGAAGGTGTGTTGAGAAGTCCGGGGCGAAAACGACGACGTCGTCGAGGTAGCATAGGCACGTGTGCCATTTCAAGTTGCGCAGAACGGTATCCATCATGCGCTCAAAGGTCGCGGGCGCATTGCACAGCCCAAACGGCATGACGTTGAATTCGTACAAGCCGTCGGGTGTGACAAGCGCTGTCTTCGGTCGAGCGTCATCAGCCATGGGCACTTGCCAGTACCCTGAGCGCAAATCGAGCGATGAAAAGAACTCTGCTCCTTGCAGGCTGTCAATGGCATCGTCTATTCGAGGTAGGGGATAGACGTCCTTACGGGTGATCTTATTGAGTCGTCGGTAGTCCACACAGAACCGCACAGAGCCGTCCTTCTTCGCAACGAGAACGACAGGAGACGCCCACGGGCTGTTTGAGGGTCGAATAACATCGCGGCGAAGCATGTCTTCGACTTGCTCCGTAATTACACGACGCTCTGTTGGCGACACGCGATATGGACGTTGACGCAGTGGTGGTTGGGCGCCAGTGTCCATGCGATGCCTGACAGCAGACGTGCGGCCGAGAGAAGTTTGCGCTACATCGAACGAAGAACGAAATTCTTCCAACAGGCATAGAAGCTGGGAACGCTCGACCGACGTAAGGTGTTCAGCAATCGACGAACCAAATAAATCAGCGGGTGACGAATCAGATGTGGAAACAGCACTGAGCGAATGGGAGCTGGCGCAGTGCGTGTCACCCGGTGCGTCCATAACTTGTGCGTCTTCGAGGGCTTCAGCTCTGCCGAGACATTCCCCTCGCACCAACCTAACAATGTACGGGGATGGGTTCGTAACAAAAATGTCGGTGTCGCCCTGAATGACTTTCACGGTCGCAAATGGCACCAACAAGCCTTTTCTAGTGAAGACGCGGTCAGATGGAGAGAGGAGTGCAACGGCGTAGGCGAGACCGGTGCAGCAGACTGACACAGCCGTTGACGAGTTTGCAGGAAGTGTGGTGTCGTCTTTGACGAGTACCTTGGTCGCAGCCGGTGGACTGTCCGCTGGCGTCAAATCTGGGAATGGTGAGAGCTCTATTTCGGCTGGTGCGCAACGAATTACGGCGGCGTGGCGGGCGAGAAAATCCCATCTCAGGATGACGTCGTGAGAGCATGAGGAAATTATGATGAATTCGACGGCGTACAGAGCGTCCTGAATCATGACACGGGCTGTGCACACCTCTGTCGGGTGAATACTGTGAGCGCTGGCTGTACGGAGGGAGAGCCCAGAAAGTGGCGTCGTCGCTTTTCGTAGTAGTCGGCTAAATTTAGCGTCCATAACGGAAACGGCAGCTCCAGTGTCTACAAAGGCCGATGTGCGCACACCATCTACAAACACGTCTACTACGTTTGATGGGCTTTGCTGAGGGCTTTGGCTGTTCGATAGCGTCGCAGCCCTTGCCTCTTGGACTGCGACGACTAGTTTTCCTGGTCTCGTGCGACCGGACGAGGCCGCATCGGTGACAGTGAGCGGCGTCGTGGGGACGGTGACCGACGGGTAGATGGACCTGGGCGTGACATCGGTGACATAGGCGGCAGCGGGTCATAATACGGGCGGCTGGACTGGTTGGTGACGGTTGATCCGACTCGAGGCGGCTGCACGCGCTTGCAATAGCGGGCTACGTGACCGGCGCAACCGCACGTAAAGCAGATCGGGCGGTTGTCGGGTGCGCCATCGGTTTGCCGGGCTAGGGCCCATCCACGTGGCAGGACGCGAGGGACGGGGCGGCTGCTGATATGACGACTGCATGGTTGGCTGCAGTCGGGGCGTATGGACGATGTCGGCGTACGCAGCCGGCACACTCGCTTCGAAGGCCTGAGGCCTGGTGACGGCTCTAGCGTATGTTAGCGGGGGCACCACAGGGAGCGCTGGGGGCGGCCTGGCTGCAACTTGTGCGTAACTGAGCGGCGCAGACGCCGGAGGGGGCTGGTGGTATTCCGGCATAACCTCCGCGATTTCCTGCTCGATAGCCCGGCGTAGGGGAGGCAGCAGTGTGGTCGACGACTGTACAACATCCTGCGGGTGAGAGAAGGCCAGAAGGAGAACTGGCGGGCAATTTCCTCCCGCACGAATGACTTGATTTCGGCGAGTAAGACGGAGTGGTCCGACACGGCCGACAAGCCAGCGAGATCGGCGTCGCGTGATGGAGGTCGACGCGTCATCAGCCGCTGCCGGCGTAGCTCTTCGTAGCTTTGGCACAGCGTGATGACCTCTGCCACAGTGCGAGGGTTTTTGGCGAGTAGCATGGTGAAGGCATCGTCGTCGATGCCTTTCATGACGTTCCGGATCTTGTCGGCCTCAGACATGGTTGCGTTGGCTTTCTTGCACAAGTCGAGCACGTCTTCAATGTAGCTCGTGAAAGACTCGCCGGACTGCTGGGCTCGTTCACGTAACCGCTGTTCGGCTTGCAGTTTGCGAACGGCGGGGCGGCCAAACACGTCGATAATGGCGGTCTTGAAAGCGGACCACGTAGCGAAATCGGATGCGTGGTTGTTGTACCATAGACTTGCCACACCCGCGAGGTAGAAAACGAGGTTGCTCAGTTTGCCTGCCTCGTCCCATTTATTGGGGACGCTCACACGCTCGTAGATCGCGAGCCAGTCCTCGACGTCGGTGCCATCCGCGCCGGTGACGATAGGAGGGTCGCGGATGCGGGGCACACCCGGACATGGCGTCGGTGCAAGAGGAGGCGTTTAGTGGGCGGCGTCTTGAGTCATGGTAGCAGGCACGGTACGGGATCGAAGCTCCAAGGGCATCGAATGCGGACCGCAGTTGTTTAAAGGGCACAGCACTCTCCACCAAATTGCCAAGACGTTTATTAACGGGGACTCAGCGACGGCGCACGGCAGCGACAGTCAAAGCGGGGCCGACTCTCTGCACGAGGAGCGTGCTCTCAGAGAAGAGAACGACCCACTGGAAGGCGCTCGAGAGGACGACCCATTACTCAGTAGGAACGCTTCGCTACAATATGTCTGTTGAGCGTCTCGTACGCTTGGCGCAGAAACCTCTGGCCAGGAAAGTGCTGCGCCTGTGATTCCAATAACACAGTGATCATTTTCTCACGCACGTGCAATAAAGCAAAAATGACTTCCCTGATGTTCACAACGCTTTTGTTTCTAAGGTTTGAGCAACAGACATTCCGGAAATACAACCGCACCTGTCAATGAGCGACTTTCCTGTTGATAAAATAACTGTAGCACAAACATACAATATCGAGGGTGGACAACGCAACGGCAACAAACGAGAGAAAGCATGACGCGAAAAATAGCAACTCGCACGAGCAACCACTTCAGATAAAATTAACACTTGCTATATTTAGGTTGAAGCATCGCCGGCGAACATTCGGTAGGACGATTACCAATATAGTTAACGCTATAGCAAGTTTATTGTAACCCTTTAAAGACTAACAAGCGCATAGCAGCTGCGTTGTTAAGCCGCGATCCGCTGCAATAATTCCGGCGCTCTCGATTTTGGTCTCCCCAGAGGCTCCTCCACTGGTGGTGCCGCGGCGGCAGCCAGGAACACTCGGCGCGCGACGCAGTATCCGCTCCACGCGGCAGGCCGCACCGCGTGTTTTTCATCGAGCGGCCGTGCCTATGCCACACTGCGTCACCATTTCTTCCACTATTTCTGATAGTCTATCCAGGCGTTGCTAGCTAATAGAGCCTTCAGGGTCACCGCCCAGCTGTCGGCCTCATCCCGCAAGCCGTGGAGCTCCCGTAAACAGAAGTCAGCTGGCGATGGTGAGGTGGCAGGTAATAATCCGGACCTTGCCGACGCCAAGGCCCAGTTGGCACGATCGAGGAAGCGTGAACGGCGTTCCTCGGATAGAGGGACACGCAAAATCGACCGCCCACGAGTATAGGCGGCTTCAGCCTTAAGGTTCGGGTTTCGTCGTGACTGCGCCCGTGTAAAGGAAGAGACATAGGCGCAGCACCCGTTCGCTGGGTCGGCTGTTCTGTTCAGCTCCGCGCTTCGTCTTCTTCGCGTTCGCGCTAGCTGCCCGCGCTGCCGAACCCCGGTGTCACTCTACGTCATCACACCTGCCGAAATGAAATGCGCTGCCAAGCGCATCTCGCTTATTGTTCGGAGTCATGTTTGGCTATCTCTTCGCCGTCCTCGCACCATGCCGGTTTAGTGTGACATTAATTGGCTTCTAATTTTGCCAACGAAGTGCCTGTGTCAAGGTGAGCACTATATGATGTAAATAACGTTTTAACGAAGGTGGAAGTGGCTTTCATAATATGAGGTCACTTCTGATGATATTAAATGTCAGGTCATGTCAAAGATGTTCGCAAGACTTGCATCTGGAACAAGAAGATGCCCTTGCGCTGAAAATACACTCAGGAATTACTTTCCATTTTTTGTTTCTTTTTGTAGCGGTAGGTGACCATCTCAGATTAGGAGAATGTTTTTGAAGGCAATCACGGTTTGATCATTTTAAATGGTATTTACGCAGAATATTTTGTGTGTTTCGGAGCTTATTGGTGTGCGTGATTAGAAATGATAGCCGATACTTTGACTTTTCTTCTAGTTAGTGTGTTTCTAACTAGGTTTCTTCTAGTTAGTGTGTAATGTGTGTTTTTCTTGCCTCCTGTGGCAGTGTAGGCATTGTTGGGCATCTAAATGCTCTTTTGCGAGTGCACTTAATTTTGGCGTCGTGACTTTATCGTGCTTTTCTGACGTCGCCTAATCCACTGGGGATGTTAGCCTGACCGAAGACGTATGGCTAAGGTGGAATGGCAAGGAAGGTGCAGCATCATAACAATTCATTATGTTCTGCTTCACCTACTCATGCATAATTAGTCATTACGCGAAGATGCGTTTTGTTATTTTTTCTAGCATCGCTTACACAAAAGCGATGTGGTCATAATCCAAATGATCGCGCCCAATCATGGAAAGCCAGCGAGGAATACAGAATACGACAGTTGAAGGTTATTCCGAGCTTGAATCGCACCAAAGAAATCTCGCGAAAAAAATTGGGGAGGGGCGAAACATGTAAGGAAGGACGTTTCATCTCCACCAACGTGAAACCTTTGGAGGGGCGAAGCATGCAGTGTGGGCCGGTGTTTCCCACAGCAAAATCACTGCTTATGGGCAATGAGAGACAAAAGAAAGGTCAGGCACAGATACGTACACTCCGCTTTTAGTTAATGTGCATGCTGCGAATCTTTATTGTTCAGCTACGCACAAGAGAAATCTCCCACTGGAGCTACATTGCAGGTCAAGATCCAGTGCCTATATATACGGAGTGGCTGGTGAACGGTTGTGCAGCGCGAGCAGTCGGTTTTTTCAGTAAAAAAAACTCACTAAGAGACGTTACTTGCGTCCGCGTTGTCTCTCGCGGACGAGGACGTGTTCTCGTTCCTTGCGAGCTGGTAGTTCAGCGTTCACTGCAGAAAGAGCGATTCCATAGTCTACGTGCGCCGTTCGCTCTCTTTTGCCACACGACGAGCGCTGAGGCGGTGGCGCTGTCTCTTGCGCTCAAGCTAATGGAAAGCTGACGACGACGCACGCCGACACCCTATGGTGCTTTGCCCCTAAAAGGAACAGCCATGTTTCATCACCGCTTCCAGCGGCATTTGAAATGTAAGTATGTTTTAGAATACTTCTTTGTGTACATCAGGTTGAATTGGCCATGGTAAACAATTTTTTTTAGTTTATACTAACGTGTCAGTATCGCAGAGTCCTCATGTATATTAAGCATGTCATGCCATTGTCGGTTAAGATGAGGAGTAATTCATTAAGGAATGAACATTTATTTTGGCGACTGTTCAACTATTCAGAATGGAGAAGACCTAAAATTAAAAAATGAACTCGATATGCAAGAGGATGTGTGTTCGGGACCCAGTTTGCGATGACAAGTCCACACTCTCTCATGTACATCCGGCTATATCAAGAGTTTAGTACCAGTTTCATCTTTACTAATTAAATGCAAATGCAAGAAAGTAGCAAATATTACTAATACGTATTTGTGTTAAATAAACTTGAAATACTCGAATGGGTCTTTTGGCCTCAGAAAGGAACATATCACACTTACCAAGTTGCACGTGAAGAAAACTTAACAAGAACAACGCAGCCGTGTAAGCCATCACGCTGTATGGGTCCAACTTTCCTAGATGACTGCAGTATGTATCTACAACTGAAACACGAGAAAAACGGACTGAAAACGTTAATGCTTTCACGTAGCGCTCACTGTGGTAGGACAATAAAAATGTGTATTTTCATCATTTTTCTAGAAGCTTTCAGTTAGAGAAGGTGGTATTTACGATGTTTGCCAACGAAGAAGTGTGCTCTTGAAACAATGACTCTTTCAATTGGAGCGTGCACGAACTTCGAACTGGAGATTTTACAGGTTGTTTTCCATTTTTCCGCGTTGTCGAAGCTTTAAGCTACGATGTACTGCCCTGAGCAAACAAACATACTAAGAAAAGGGTCACGGGTATTTTCCAAGAAAGCGGATTGCCTCCTGCGCTTGCTATTCTAACTTTAGGTGGAGAAGTGCGGTGTCATGTCATCGCTTGGAACTGTGCACTACCCTTCCAAATTTTACTTGGTGCTTCCTAATGATAATTTCTTCGATAGATACAGTACCTTAAGTGCGCAAGCACTTATACGACGGCACAGCGAAAAAAACTGTTCATCGGTACCTGCACCATGGAGGCAATCATCGGCTTAAAATAAATGTATAAATGAAATTAGCTTGTTTTGGTGGCTCTATGTCGGGGCGCACGCCCCCGCACTTCGTTATTTATTTATTTATTTATAGATACTGCGATATTTTTTCAAAGATCTTGGCAGCGTAGTACATAATAGGTGCACACAACAGAAAAATAGCAATGGGAAACGATCATATGAATTTCTTCACACATGCGCTTTCAAGAACAAAATAAAAAGGCAAGTGACGTTATTCTAACAATTTTCAAATCGAACAGAGGATCCCTTAGTACAAGTGAAGGCAACACGTGAAGGGCTACATGGACAACATGTCAAGCTAACATGGGGCTTGTAGACATCATGAAAATTCTAACTTTGCACTGACAAACGTTGGAAAGGTGAAAAAAAACATTCTAGGGAAGACTGGAAACTACAATAAATTTGTGCGCTTGCACATCATTTACCCAACTGCACAACCAGATTTGCGTGTATTATTAGTGCTTTAATTCAAGGGTGTACCTTATGTTTCCTTTCCAGATGCTTCTTTTAACCACTGATCGAAACAAATTATATGCTCAAGTGCACACAGGCTTTAAAGTCGCACCCAAAAGAGTAATATCAATCCATCAACAAATTTGGAAACAGTTGCATTTTAGGAGGCATGTTCTGCAGGACGCTGGCAGATTGCCTTGCGGCTGATGCTAAAACGGTCCTTGATGCTTGAGAGAAGTGATTATTTGGCATGCTGATACTGTCCTGGTGAGGACGTCGTGGGTAAAGCTGCCAGGAAGATTGCTCAGACGGAAATCCGTGCTCATAATTGAACTTAAAGCCACCTCACTGGTCACCTCAAGACTCATATTGGCGAATCCCGCGCATAGCTTCCGACGATATGACACCGTTTAACAGGCGTACGTAGGCGCTCCTACGGCCCTGCAAAAGGCGCTTTAACAAAAACAATTTAGACACATGAACTCGGAACCGACGACAACAAGAAGGAATGATGAAAGCAGATCCGCCAGCTCTAAATGATACGTCTTGTGCTCGTCTACTCTTCGATATTGACTGCGTGATCTCAGGTACCAGCACACGCTATCGCAAAAATAAAAGCGTTTGGAATGCGCTGATCTGCAGCGAGAATGCCTGCTGGGTTGAAGGCAGTGATGAGCTGCGCCCTAGTTTCCGCGACATCAATACCAACGAAAGGATGTCACAGAACAAGCTGTTGTGATCTAAGAAAGGCCGGCTCTACTGGGTATGTCGTCCGCCGTTGCCACCACCACTAGCGTGCGTCAAAGCACATTTTTTAGCCTTTGTAGCTATCCCAGAACGCCTAATGCAAAGACAGTTGCGGATTGTGCACTACACCATAATGCATAATTTTGAGGATTAGCCAAGTACCGACAATGTGCTCGTAATGATTACGTGGACATACTCATCTCCACGTTTTATTGGTGCTGCTGCTGATGGTTATGATTATTTCACCCTGAGCGCGTTGTAATGGGTGGGCCTTGAAACCACCCACTCATTGTGAAAATCAGATGCTGTGACGCGCATTGTGATTATATGCTTCTGTCCAGTAATTTTACATGCGTTAACGCGACTCATTCAGTACATCATATTTGCATGTGGTTTTTTCCCCGAAACAGTTAACGGACTGGCGTTGGTTTGAGGTACGACACCTGAATTTCATGCATTAGGTATGGTTGCGATTCCGGCTATGACTGCATTTGCATTTTTTTGCAAATTATCGCTAACGGACAACGCCGATATTTCGCTCACGACCAACGACGCTAGTGCCGACACCAACACCGAAATTTCGGCAAAACGAGCTCTTTAACGCTATCGCGTTAATATTGCGTGGTGGAAGGGTACAATCGTACGACGCGTCACACGAACTAAACTGCGCAAAAATGGATGACATAAAGGCAGATCCATTACAAAGCAGTTAGGCATAATTGATCATCAATATCAGCAGAAGTGCCATTAACAAAGTGTACAGCTGTGAGTGTTGCTTCACGGACGCATCGTGGGTACTTCACTGATTTACAGTATCACTAATAAGGGCTTAGTGCACACTTCGGAAGTGCGCTTTAAACGGCCAATCTTAGGCACACATACGTTCCTTTGAGCGCTACAACATTGAGGTGTCTGTGAAGAAGCGAAGCGTCGCAAGCGAAGAAAAGTATGCAAACGATGCCCGGCCACGCTGTCACGTTATGCTTTAGAAGTCGATGCTGAAGCCTCGGCAAGCTTTTCAGCGACAAGCAATTCTAATAGCTACTGTAATTGCACATAGCGCAGTTTGTTATGCTGGCTACACGTTCACCCAATAACGACCTTAATCCTTACCCGTGTTGCTGCTGCATTTTCCACTTTCACAACCAGTGAGACGCAAGCATCGTAGCTGACCACCGGATAGCCTCAGGCTAGACGGATTGCTCACGGAGCACCGACTCGAATCCAACAAGACAAGGAAGATCAGAGCGGTGATGACCAGTGATCGCCAGGAGTGATCGCCAGGTGATGAAAAGAATGTCGTGTTCTTGATGCGCCAAGTCAAAAAGCTTTCTGCCAAATAGTGCCGAATACCCAAAACGCAGCTTTAGAATTTTTTTCTGAGGATTCGTTCATTAAGGTGACGTTCGAGATCAAGAACAGACAACACAGTCGCCGCTTACTGACTACTAACTACATCGATGGTCCATGAGGAAATCCGAATAATTGCACGAGAGATTCTGCAGAGGCTATTGCTTTCATCTCATACGAGCTTGCACTTGATTACCGATATCTGAGTATGAGAGTTACAGCAGTCAATGAGGCCCGTATTCACAAGCCATCATTAATATAGCGCTATAATGCGCCCTTTCACGATGGTAGGAAAGGTATAAGGAGGAAATACGAAAGCATTTCAGCAACTCGCCCTATTCGGAATCAAGGCAGGCTTATGGAAGATCGCCATGGCAGAGAAGGGCATGCGAGCGAGGCTACCGAGTTTCCCGGTCATTATCGTTGGCTTATTAGCAAGAATAAATAGTTGCCTTCTTATCAAAAAATATTCAATTTAGCCGGAAGGGCCAAGCAAGGAATGCGATAGCACCGGGAATGTCATACCGAGAAAAGCTCGCAGATCAGTCTCTTAGCGAACATCGCTGATGCAGTGAACAAAGTATCGTTCGTGCGGACTATGGCTTCAACGCAAACTTTGCGATGAACGCAGATGACGCATAAGGCTATGGGTCATCTGTTGAACCACATCAAGCGAAGAGCGCGCCAACGTTCCGAGTCCGAATACTGTACGTCAAAGTAGCGAGACCAACGCGCGCAGCGCCACTTCGGCGAATAACCCGTAGGGCGGTGCCTTTTAAGTCACGCCTTTTGGCCCTATGCGCTATCTCTCAGGTGATAGTGGTGACAGCTTGTGCATCTCAGGCGATGAACAATCTGCCGCTGCTCCACGCGTACCGTCAGTACCCAGAGGTAAGTGTGGGTGCGTTTTGCCCATGGTGGCGGTATCAACTTTTTCAAATTCTGCTCAGGTAATGCCTGGGAGGCCTGAGCGCTAATATGGCCCCGCACCAGGTGCGATCTTTTCAGTCCAGGAGACGAGGGCTTGCTGTATTTTCTGAACGGGCGCTCTGAGCAGCCTTTCTCACTTTTGTTGTGAAGGAACTGGGAGGAGCGACTTAGTCGTACTGGGCTCCATTTCGCGTTGGTAATTATGGCCAGCGAATTTTGGCACGAGACCGTATTAGCCCGGATTTGGCGAAGGGTCGAGGCTTGTCCTCTTGTCAGGCTCGCGTGCGGATATGGATAAATTCGCGTTTTGTCCTCGTAGTGTGGCGTGATATCGCAGTGATTTTCACTGATGCATACATGAGAACTCACGCAGCAATACTGCGTGATTTTCGATGTGTAATTTCGCGCCTGCCAGTTCGCTAGACCTTGGGCCACTCAATGTGCCTCCTCATTCCCTTTGTTCCTCTAATGAGCAAGGACCCGCCTAGCCCTTGTCACCATCGGACTGCGACGTGGAGGGCAGTCTTGGGGTGTGTAAGGAAAACCCTGAATGCGTTGCGAAGGCACGTCGACAGGAGCCGCAAATTGCACGTGCAGTACTTCCAAGAAGTTTCTATAAGCGACCTATTGAAGTATCTGCATCAAAGATATTTCTTGCTATGACATCTCAAACGTCACTGACGTAAGGACCTCACAACGGCTCTGAAACGCCCTGTCACGTAATGCGATTAATGCCATCGTACCGAGTCATCACACTCCTGCTCATGAGTACATGACGAATCATGCGATGCGGTGCAACGAAGAACCAGACATGAGGCGAACCAAGCCAGGCAATGGTAGTGAGAGTGTCTCCAGTTGTCCCACCCAGTGGTTGCCATGATGAAAAAACCGAGATCGTCGAGCTCATCGCTGCTAGCGCATCGTCACGCAGGATTGTGTGGACCGCTTCAAAATGTCGCAATAGTGCCGATAACGAAGTGTTCTGCATTCAGCATGTTCAGCATTCATACGCTTCTTGGCCTCGAAATAAAGTAATTACATCTGAGGGACGCCGTTCAAGTTTGGCGAAAAGAACATGTCGCACCGAGAAATTTGATTGAAGGAAAGAAGATGGCTCTGAAGGGCTCGTTTTTTCTTTGTTCAACACAATATTAATGAGAACTAACAAACAACAATGCCAGGGAAAGTATACGGGATGTCATTTGTAGTAATTAGGATATGAATGCGAAGAAAGTAAAGTGGACGAAAAGATAACTTGCCGCAGGCAGGGACTGAACCTGCGACCTTGGAATAGCGCGTCCGATATTCTACCACTGAGCAACGGCGGCGGTCATCCTCTCGTCCACTTTATGGGGTGTATATGTGCATTTAAACCTGGGAGTGTTAGTCAGCACCGATCGCAGCCATAGCAACGAGTGTGGAACACTCTTTTTTCTGCCTGTTGGCGTCACGTGCTCGCTGGCTAACACTCCCAGGAATAAATGCCCATATATACCCCATAAAGTGGACGGGAGGATGACCGCCGCCGTAGCTCAGTGGTAGAATATCGGACGCGTAATTAGAAGATCGCAGGTTCGGTCCCTGCCGGCGGCAAGTTATCTTTTCGTCCACTTTACTTTCTTCACATTTGTATCCTAATTACTACAAGTAACATCCCCTATACTTTCCCTGGCATTATTGTCTGTTAGTTCTCATTATTATCGAGAAATTTGACGAAATATAATAATAATAATAATATCTGGTGTTTAACGTGACAAACCACGATATGATTATGAGAGACGTCGTAGTGGAGGGCTCTGGAAATTTCCCACCTGGGGTTCTTTAACGCGCACCTAAATCTAAGTAAACGGGCCACAAACATTTTCGCTCCACTAAACATGCAGCCGCCGGGCCGGGATGCGATCCCGGGGAAATTTGATGAAGGACACATCACAAGGTTAAAAGTGTATGCCACTGACCCTTTGAAGTACCTGCTGTGCTGGCATCCACGCTCCCTTTTAGAGGAAACAAAAGTTTTCAGTTGAATATAAGTTTTTATTACAAAATGCGCTAAAGGACCAAAATCTTTAGGAGGGCAAACGGTAATGATAAGATTGGTTTGCAAATAAAGGCCCATCAAGCACGAGAACCCAAACCGAAGCACTACGCCGCTGCTGCACAGTGTCTTCGCTCACCTCCGTGCCCGTCAATCAGCGGCAAATGATTGACTACTTCGACCTCCATCGGGTTCGCCGCTCTAATTACGCTACCTCAGCGTACTCCTCGCAGCGTACTCCATAGATAGGCTCTCCCCGAGGCCAGCTGGCCATTTAGCCCGTAAACAGAAAGCTAAAAGCGACTGCCGATGGAGGTTCGGCTGCTGTTCTTCAGAACATTTTGTAGGATTGATCTTGACATACTAGCGACGACATGACGCTGAACAATAAAAGCGCTGTACAGTGACCATCTGATCACGGGACGTGAGTAGACGGTGCTTCCTAACAGTCACATAAAGGTAAAGTATGAATGACAACTGTTATTGTGCACCCCCATGACGGAAAAAATTCGTTGTTTCTGTAAAGAGAAGCGCATTGCGTGACTATGCCCAGCTGATTCATGTAACTTGTACACGTGCACGAATGGTACAGGCCAAGCATTATTGCACATCCTGAGTCTGGAGGGCAAATACCGCCAATATATAGCCTCACTGCATTATAACTGTGGAAGAAAGCACTGGTATTAAGTGCGAACCTTCCATAGCGCAGTTCTCCCAATTTGAGCGTATCTCCATCCAGTGATTTATTTTGTTTATTTATTTATTGCATACAGAGGACATGAATCGATGGAGGGCGGGTAAACTACAACAGGTCAACAAAAGTGAAACAATCATGCAAGTTGAACGATACAGATTTGAGCGTAGAACTTGCAAAACTGCAAAACACATTTTTTAAGAAGATAACATGAAATATGTGCAAGTGTAAAAAATAAATATTACGACGTTTACAGAGCCAAGTTGTTCCAATGATTAAAGGTGCAAGGGAAAAAGGAGCATTTGAATATGTTTGTTCAGACAAAATAGTGGGATAGAACACGTAGTAGCCCTATCGTAAATTCTCATATGACACATATGCCTCGTATTCAATAATCTCGTATGAACACATATGAATCATATGTGTTCTCGTATGATCATACGAGATTATTGGATATGTGTCATACGTGTCATATGAGATTTTTCGATAGGGAGGCCTCGTGAATAGTGGACTTGGATACACTGCCAGATCGAGCGCGAGTTTTTACTAAGTAACTCTGAAAGAAATTGAAGCGGTAATTTCTTTCGAGGCGATTCAAGTGTTGGAATTTCACGACTGTATACATAATAGATTCCTCTAGACACGGATGAACTTCATAGACAACACCAGCATAACGAAGCACGCATCTGTTACACGTATACACAAAATATTATGCCTTAAGGGCAAGTCCATGTCGCAATAAATAAAAGGACATCATTAGACCGCATTAGCTCAGTTGGTGAGTGGAACATTGAAAACTTGTCATAAACAACCGGACAGCCTGTCGCTTAATTCTTGAATTTCATTATGCTACATTGCATGTAGGTGTTCCATGCCGTCCTGGCGTACTGGAGCTTCTATCTATCTATCTATCTATCTATCTATCTATCTATCTATCTATCTATCTATCTATCTATCTATCTATCTATCTATCTATCTATCTATCTATCTATCTATCTATCTATCTATCTATCTATCTATCTATCTATCTATCTATCTATCTATCTATCTATCTATCTATCTATCTATCTGTCGCATTTCCATGAAGGTGTAATGCTCCAGGCCCGTGTACGTAGATTTAGGTGCACGTTAAAGAATACCAGATGGTAAAAATTTGTAGACACCTCTATCATGGTGTCCCTCATAGTCATGTTGGTTTGGGGCGTAAAACTCCAAGAATAATCTATCTGTTTATCTATCACGCCGCCTACGACTCAGCTATCGTGGCCATTTTGTTAACCTGATGTATGGTATCACATTGGTATGGCATGATTTGAGTGTATGAAGGACATAAATGACATGCCGTAAGGTGACCGTCATAGCATACATGTCATGCACGTTGTTTCACATGACGTGGTCTTGGCCCTCTCACATTAGTCTTGTAGGGGTTCGTGGCCGTCTGCTCCAAACAACGCTGTCGGAGACTGCTTCGAAATTAGAACATCATTTATCAGTTAAACAAACTCGAACTGTTAGGGAATATTACCGCAAAACTACCAGCCCCTAACATTGGCACCGGCGGGACGCATGCCGCGTGCGCGAACACTCCCCGCGCCATCGGATCATGGCTCGTGTCGTAGCCGTTAAGGGCGAGGGGGTTTATCGGTGGCGCTTCGCACAGTCGGAATAACACATCTAACAAAAATTGGTATGGCACAACAGGAAGGCATGACAAAAGTAAATGAGAAATCTCAACATGCAAGCCATGCATTGCATGATTTACATTATACGTTGTTCACCCTCTCACGGGCGAAGCGATAACTTGACATAGCGATATCGGCATGAGATGGCACGAGTTTATCACGAACGCACATGACTGGTCATGACATGATTATCATGTCAATTATGTCATGTAAGTCACGATTTACGTGATACGGTCTTCGCACTCTCGCGGGATTTTCCTCAGCTAGACATGCACCAAAAGCGGAATGACATGACATGAGTGCCTGAAGAGCATTAATAACGGTCATACTACGAAAATCATGATATGCATCTCATGTCCGGCATGATTTACTTGATACGGTCATATGCTATCGCGGGGCTTCATTACCTTAACATCTACTTAAATTATCATGGCATGACATGAGTATGTTACGAACATAAATGAAGGGTCGTGGCTATGATATCACGTCATGTGCTCCATGTCAGACATGGCAAGGTCTTGATGCTCTCATAGTCGTTTCATTATTTTGGTATACACCAAGATTGGTATGGCGTGCCATTAGTGCATGACAAACAAAAATTGTTAGCCGTGACATGGGTTGCTATGCAGGATGGCCCGAGTTTGGTGAAACTAGGAATATTTCCGAGCTCCGGCGACACCCCCTTTTGAACGTGCTAACTGTATGAAAAGGTCCAATCCACCTTTCAGCGGAGCTGCCTTCCATTGGATCAGATGGAACGCGGCATCACGTAAAGAGCGGTCGCCTAACTGGGTGGTGTCTTCACACCAGAGGCTTCTTTCATTTGTGGTTCCAGTGAGTGCAGACGTGCACCATGCAAGAAAAGTGTCAAAAACCTTTACTAACAATATTTCTAGAGGTACGGGCTCTTTCAATACATTTTCATGCGTTTAATGCCTACAATAAGTATGCTTTACAATAATAAGCACCGTGGTCTCTGAGATTAGCTCCGGCTGAAAGCGCGGCCGGAGCTAATCGCCGAGGCGACGCGTATAATCATCATGGACGGCCTTTATATTTTAGATACGCGTTGCTCCACCGGTGCGCCCTCTTGTTCTTCTGCATCGTCTGCTTGCTGCCCAAGCACGTGTGCCCGGCTGATTACCTAATTGTCAGGGCGGTATACCTAGCTAATTAAGTCAGGATGCGCTATGACCAAGGTAATTCAGCTGTCATGGTAATATCGAGTTAATTAGGCCACATCTTAATAAGACCGCCCTAATGTAGCCGCGTCAACCTAATACCGAGCAAATTTGCACCATGATAATTGACACGATGCTAACAAGGAGCACAATAAAAACAAAACAAAGCCCTTTACTCATAATATCATGGTAATTATGATTGTAATAATTAGGCTTATGCTAATTACCTACACACTGATTACGTTCATGTTGATTAAACATGAGTTTATCAATGACATACTACTTAAAACATTACCAATGAAAACATGACTATTCAATATCGAGTTAATTAGCTCCCACATAATTAATACCATCAATATTGAGGCCGGGTGACGCGGTCTTCACTCCGAAGAAGACCGAGCAGACTGAGCAAACGTGCGCCCCTTAAAAAGCTGGAAGAAGCTAGGTGATCGCAAGTTCCTCTGACGGCTCCAGCACTGCACAAGTTGTGCAAGCTGACCAAATTATTTTACATGGGAAGCTGCTCCTTGGCGTCCACCGCATGAAACGCTTGTCAGTCACACCGGCATTATGACAGTCAAAAGTTGAACTGGGGCCTTGTAAGAATCAACGAGCTTATAACCGAGTTCGCACGTCAATCAATTTGATTGGCAGACGCCCGCGCCGAGTATTGGGTCTGCCCACCTGCTTTAATCTTGCCGAAGGACAGTGCTCACTCCGCAACGCCAGCGAGCAGCACGATTCCTCTCCGAGCTTAATCGCGCAGACTATTGACACTCGCAAGAAAAACTAAATGCTATATCATCATGTGACTACGATGTGTCGCATTCACTGTCACGGCGACCACGATGTACCACTCACAGCCATGAAGCATGCATCACTGGTGGCATTTGGGGCGACAATTGTTACTATTTACGTATTTCATGACACCTTGTTCCTAGCAATTCGTTACTGCAGAACAATCTTCAGATGTGCAATGTTAGTAGCAGTAACCTGTCTTTGTTTATATCTGTAAATTTCATAGAAGCGAGGCGAGCTGCACGTGAGTGCAGCGTGTGCGCCATTGTTGCCTTCCAGAGTGGAAATTTCCATGCTGCACGTGGAACGAAAGAACTTGCCCGAAAGAGAACAAACGCCCATGAACACGCCTGCGGGATGCATGATGTTCAGTAGGCAAAATGATAGTACGACAGTCCCGCTGACGTCGCTGCATTGTTGAAACGGTGACTCAGTAGCGGCGCTGGCGTGTTGGCAGGAAGTCCCTTTGAAAACCGCCGCAAATGCCGGACATGCGTTCGTGAAGCCATGCCCGTTCTTGCAGTCGTTTTTATGAAAGCTGTTATCGCACGCTCCGCACTGGTTTCCTCTCACGACCGCCGTAGTCCGAGCTCAGAGAAAACTGTTCCCGGGAAGCTCGCGCCATCCTGCATAGCACCCAGGAATTGCAACTTGCATGACAAGGCGCCATCGTGTTGTCATGGTGGTGGTTTCATCAATCCGCTAATACTAAAATGTACATCGAATGACGTCCGTGTATGACAAACACATCATGAAAGTTCATGGTATCCATCTCATATGTATCATAACAGGAGTAATAGAAATCACATCACGCGAAGGTCGTGGAGCCTACATGGTCGTTTCATGAACGTGGTGCGTGCCGGACTGCGCATGCATGAATGGCAGGCATGTGATAGCAAATGACGCATCATGAAATAATGTCTTGACTTGCCTCTAAGCAAACAATGATGTCTACGGTGCTTCTCCATGAATGTTTCGCTCACACTCATTCGCGCAGTGCATGAAGTTAGGGATGATAGGTGTCGACAGCCCCTCGATGATCCGAGTGCACGCTGGCAACGCGAAGAGCCACAGTCTTTTAATCACAGAGATTATTCAAGACGACTGTCCACCCGGTCTGCGCTCAGCCAACTCACAGGGTCCCGCTTTCAAAACCTCACATTGCCACTTGGCTGCAAAGCAATCACACAAACAGTGTACCTTCCCTCATTACTAGCTATCGGCAATAAGAAAAGAAACTCGCGCGGCACTCCCTTTCTTCAAAGCCGCCCGCGTCGACCGTTACTGCCGACGGACGTAACCCGATATACCATTGTGGACATCGCTTCTGCTCTCCTCTCGTTGGGGCCACGTGGCCTGGACCGCGGCGCCAGTCTGACCGTCTTATGAATCCGCTGCAGGGGCTCGCTTCCCTGAAGCCAACTCTCCGAGCGATTGTTGTAGATACTGCCATCTATGCAAAGCCAGACGAAGCTCATGAGATCGTGTGCTCTGCGTACGCGTGGCGGATCGCTTGCGTCCTAAGCTAGAACGCGTCAGGAATCAATGTGCCTCCACGTAACTCAGCCCCTGCCTTCTCGCTCTTCCCTGAAGAGCAGGTGCTACCAGTGGACATCGGCTTCTAGCCATCATCTTTGTTAAGGACGCCGACAAGCAAGAAAGCGTCGGTGAGCTGTTTCCTACATGCATACTCTAGGAACTCAAGCAGAGCGGCCTTCTAACGTTCGAGGCCATAGCGTCGTTTGTTACTCAACTGCCGGATGACTTCAACTTTTCGTCGCCGAACGAGTGGCCCAAGTGGAAACAACGCTTTGAAACTTTCCAAACCTCTTGATTCTTGTGCGCGAAGTTGGAACAACAGAAAGTAGACGCGCTATCCTACGTAGTGGGTGAGTAAGCCGTGAAAATCTACGCCACCTTCACTATATGTGAAGATAACTCCAAGAAATTCCATGCAGTGATGAAGTCGGTACAGACAGAAAGCTTCTTCTAGCCGCAGGAGTGGCACAACTCGAGCTCGTCTTCCGCAACCACGCTACTACTGAGGATATCTACGTCGTAGATCAGATCTTCACTCAACTGCTTGACAAGCCAGCCATCAAAGAGGTATAGATGGTGCCATTCGTAAACGCCATTTCTGAAAAAGTGAACCTAAAAGGAGAATTTCCAGCGGTGTTCGGGGGACTCAGCAAGCTGCACAAAGAACACCGGATTAAGCTTCAACCAGGAGCAACACCTTTCGCACTCAGCTCCCCGAGGCTCATCCCAATTCCTGTGCAAAAAAACAAAAGGTTGGAACCACAAATATTGCAACAACTCGGTGTTATATCACCTGTTGATGAGCCGACGGAGTGTCGTGCACCAGTTATAGTCGTCCCAAAACACTCCGGTGTCGTGACAACCTGCACCGACCTGAAAGAACTGAACCGCTACGTTCTTAGTGTATGGTATCCTATTCCTTCCGTGGAGCGCACTCGTTCTTTGTCGTGGAGCTACGGTGTTCAAACGGATTTTGGCAAAGTGCACTTTGTGAAGATTCCAGGAAGCTCACCACCTTCATCTCACCTTTTGAGCACTTCTACATCAACCATATGGCATAGCATCGTACTACTATTTGGAGCTGATGCAGTTTCATACTAGCATATGGAATTGCATCAGCTCGTGAACAATTGGGGAAACAGATAGTGTACAACATATCACAAGGCATCGGTCGAGTTGTCTGTCACATCGACGACATCCTTATCTGGGGTTCGAACAGCCATGAACACAATGACATACTCGAAAACGTGCTGCCGGCACTCGCAACAGCTGGAGTGACACGGCAGCAACACTAGGTAGTAATAATAATAATAATAATAATAATAATAATAATAATAATAATAATAATAATAACAACACTCTTTGGTGCACATTTCGTAAGTGTTTGTTTAGTGTCCGACGCCTACGATTCCTTAGGCGCTGGCGCGACGAATACGGAATACGAAACGATGAAAAGAAGGTCGAAATGATACTGAAAACGGGAGTCGGAAAAACAAGACCGAGCTGCGGAGTTCTCGGCATTGCAGCATAGCTCATGAGATTTGTCCCCAATCTCTGCAATGCTGCAGCCACTCACACTCCTGTTGTCAAAGCAGCCAAAATTTCCTGTGGGTGCTTATAAGAGCAGGTATTCAACAGGTGGGAATGGGTGCTGCCATCTCGTCCTGTCCTTGGAGTATACGACTCGTCAAATGAAACAGTCGTCACCGCCGACGCATCATCCTTCCGAATGGCAGCATCGTTAAGGCAGAAGCAAAGAAATGGCAAATTTTCTGCCATCGTTTATGCATCAAGGCTATTCTCATAAAACGTGAATGCGGATATTGAAACAGAGGCCCTTGGTTAAGTCCGGGCAGGCGACGAATTCAGCGATTACTTCGTCGGCAAGCTGTTCAAGTTGGTGACAGATCAGAAACCATTGGTGCGCATCTTCACTTCGAAGAGCCTTGATGACTAGACGCCTGGACTACACATGCTAAGATCAGAATGATGCGATACCGATATGAGGTTGCATGCATTCGATGCAAATAACTTCTAGCCGCAGACACATTTTTGAGAGTGCCTCTGTGGGAAACAGGAGTAGGCGATTTAGCAAAAAGCGTGGAAGCTTTCATACGCTGTATAACAGACTCTGTTTTGATAAAGCAACATTAATTTCCATACTTAAAGCCATGTCAGCAAGCAAGCCTTGTTTTTATACTTCATCTGATGTGCAAGAAAGAATGGCCCTGAAGAAGAAACATAGAACTTGACCTAAAACCTTTCTACGAGAGGCAGCACCCGTCACTATAGAGGATAATTTACTCCACTACGCTTCTCGAGTTGTCGTCCCATGCGCTTGCCGAAAAGAATCCTACGACTCCTTGCCTACGACTTTTATGCCAAAGAGCCCTTGACTCTTTGGCATAACAAATACACTTGCTCAAGCTAGAGACTGTGTCTGGTGACCCACCATAGTATCTCTCTCGTCCATGGTGAAGCGATGTCAGCAATGCTTTAAAAGAAAATGGCACAAATGAGCTCCGCATCGCCAGAAAGGCCATGGCAGCGCATTGCAGTGGACATGTATGTTTTCAAGAACTAGTGGTGGTTGATCATCATCATCAGCCTGTCTACGCTCACTGCAGCGCAAAGGCCTCTCCCATGTACCGCCAATCAACCCGGTCCTGTGCTTTCTGCTGCCACGTTATACCTACAAACTTCTTAATCTCATCTATCCACCTAATTTTCTGTCTCCCCCTCACGCGTTTGCCATCTCTTGGAATCCAGTCAGTTACCCTTAGTTACCAACGGTTATCCTGCCGACGTGCTACGTGCCCGGCCCATATCCATTTCTTCTTTATTTCAACTATGATATCCCTAACCCCCGTTTGTTCCCTGACCCACTCTGCTGTCTTCCTGTCTCTTAAGGTTACACCTATCAATTTCCTTTCCATCGCTCGCTGCGTCGTCCTTAATTTAAGTTGAACCCTCTTTGTAAGTCTCCAGGTTTCTGTTCCGTAGGTAAGTCCCGGTAAGATGCAGCTGTTATACACCTTCCTCTTGAGGGAGAGTGGTAGACTACCATTCATGATTTGATAATGCATGCCGAATGAGCCCCATCCCATCCTTATTCTTCTAGTTATTTTACTCTCATGGTTCGGTTCCGCGGTTACTACCTGTCCTAAGTAGACGTACTCCTTTACAACTTCCAGTGTCTCGCCACCTATCTCAAAGCGCTGTTCTCTGCCTAGATTGTTCCACATTACTTTAGTTTAATGCATATTAATTTTCAGACCAACGCTTCTACTTTCTGTATCCAGCTCAGTAATAATGAGCTGTAATTCGTCTCCCGCGTTACTCATCAATGCAATGTCATCAGCGAATCGCAGGTTACTGAGATACTATCCATTAACTCTTATCCCTAATTCTTCCCAATCTAGGGCCCTGAAAACCTCCTGTAAACACGCGTTGAATTGAACAGGAGAGATCGAGTCTCCCTGCTGTACGTCCTTCTTTATTGGAATTCTGTCGCTTGCTTTATGGAGGACTATAGTGGCTGTGGATGCGCTGTAGATTTCTTCCATTATGTTTATATAGGCCTCGTCGATGCCCTGATTCCGCAGTGCCTGCATGACTGCTGATGTCTCCACCGAATCAAATGCCTTCTCGTAATCTATGAAGGCTATGTATAGGGGTTGATTGCATTCCGCCCATTTTCTGTCACCTGATTGATAGTATGAATATGGTCTACTATTATTCAAGATACCCCGAAACTATTTGGCTTGAGAGGCTCACTTCTGCAGCTGCAGTCGGCCACTGCAAGTAAATGTTTGCGCTCCACGGATTTACCGAGGAAGTGGTTTCCGATAATGGCCCTCAGTATTCATTACCTCAGTCTTCACTTTGCACCCAAGGCTACGCTTTAAGCTCATTACATCTAGCCCTCACTATCCTCAAAGTAATAGACTTGCGGAGGCTCCAGTAAAAACCATCAAGACATCCATGACGAAGACCATGGTCCCCTACTAGACACTTAGCTTACAGGTCGACTCCTTTGAGTCATGAATCTAGACTATGATAAAACGATGAGCTAAAACACGAGGATTATAAGGAACACTTACAACAGTCGAGCGCAAACTATGAACTGAGTTTATTTCAATAAACACGAATGCTTTTGCATCAAAAAACAATATCGCCATCCTGACCTGCTAAGGCAGAGCACTTTGATCGCCGCAACTGGCATGCAAATCCTAACCAGACAAAATTTTAAAGCGGTCCACCAAGATTTATGTGACGTATTTCCGTCGCAGAAATGATGTCGAAAAAATTTGCACGATCAGATGGCAAAGAAAAAAAGTTCCATCAACGGGCATCGAACCCACGACCGTTCAGTCCATAACAACAGATGCCGGGTACGCTATCCACTGCGCCACGGTCACAGCCTCTAGAGCCTTTACGAACGCGCCTTTTATATCTACCACTTTCCCAGTCGGCGGGGTGGTGTTGCCCTCTGGGAGAGGTAAAGTAAAGCAATTCGTCATTACTGTGGCCTCCACGATTAGCACATGCACCGCGTTACACGTCTGTTCCATTCGGCGCGTTCTCAATATAAGTTCAATTTTTTCAAGGCCTTTACACACCGCGAGGTGCCTATCTTGGCGCAAGCGTCGTTAAAGCGTCGGCTTTGCTCAAAGTGTCCCACTAATCCAAACCAAAAATCCGCCAGATCCCACGCACTGTGGAAATCGATGTAATTCGAAGCTGCCAGCAAAAAGCTGCATACATCACCTAGTTTGACTTTGAGCCAAATTAAAACAATCATGCCATGGCATATAGTTCACCATATATCGCATGTTTGCCATTACGCATGCATGCACAATCTGGCATATACCATGCCAATGAAACGTATATTGTGGTATAAACAATGCATGACCTGTCATTTATGTTCATCACGCACTCGTGTCATGCCATACCAGTTTTAGTATATGTCCAGTTAACAAAACGGCCGGAAGCGCACCATGACAGTGTCATGGAAATCACACCGTACATGACATGCATAACATGATTCGCATGTTAAGACCTGTCATTTATGTTCGTCATACAGTCACATCGCGCAATACCACTTTTGGTGTATATCAAACAAGCGAAATGGCCGCGTGTGCACCATGAGTGAGGCGTGTAAACCATGCCATACATGACATGCATATCATGGCTTTGATGTTACCACCTGTCATTTATGTTCGTGATATAGTCACATCGCGCAATACCAGTTTTGGTGTACACCAAGTGAGCGAAACGGCCACGATCAGACAATGAGTGTGACATGTAATCACGCCATAAATGATATGCATATTAAGATTTGCAAGTTACCACCTCTCATTTACGTTCGTCATGCAGTCGCGACGCGCAATACCAATTGTGGTGTATATCAAGCTAGCAAAGCGGCTGCGCATGCATCATGAGTCTGGCATGTAAGTCATGTCGTACATGACATGCATGTGATGATTTTCGTGTCACCACGTGTCAGTTATGTTCGTCATGCAGAAATGTTTCGTCATACCATTTTTTGTGTATATACATTCATTTAAATGGCCGCCAGCGCCCCGAGACTATGTCATGTATATCATGCTGCGCATGATATGCGTGTCATGATTTTCACGTTAGGACCTGTCATTGTGTTCGTCATGAACTCTTCTCACGCCATACCAATTTCATACCAATTTTGGCATATATGAAATTAACGGAACGGCCGCAAGGGCGCCAAGGCCGTGGAATGTAAATCATGCTGTTGATGACATGCATGTCATGATTTTTATGTTATGACCTGTCATTAATGTTCGTAATAAGGTCATGTTTTCCCACACCAACTTTGGTGTACATCCAATTAACGAAATGGCCAGGAGAGCTCAAAGTCTAGATAGATAGATAGATAGATAGATAGATAGATAGATAGATAGATAGATAGATAGATAGATAGATAGATAGATAGATAGATAGATAGATAGATAGATAGATAGATAGATAGATAGATAGATAGATGCGCCCAAAGTTGCAGAAGTTCGCTAAGAAATGCTTGGCATTTAAGATAACTCTGCGACGCGCGCCTGCCTCACCTGGCTGTAACACCGCGCTCCCCGCTCACGCGCTCGCCCCGAGAAAAATCGCGGCAGGTCTACCGGGGCAGCGCGACGCGCTTTGCGTTTCGCTCTAGTCCTGCCGTGGTGTTCAATCACATTTTAGCATGCCGCGGGATGGCGACCACGTTCTGCGTCCAATATGCGACGCTCTTCTGGCTATCGCTCCTCGTTCTCTGATTACGCTTTCACCGTTAACTACTACAGCTACCACAAGGGTTTGTTTAATCATTTAACATGAACGTTAGTCGTCGGGATGGTGATGTACCACCAATCATCAAAGTGGGTGCACCCTCGTTAAACGGTGCTATAGATGCCAGACATCAATTTACATTGTACAAACTCTCTTATATCAATGTAAACATTCAGTTACTTGAGCAAGGGCACGCTTTACTTTCGTGTTATTCCGATTCCTGTGGAGGAGGAATCCACCATCTTTTTTGGTACAATCCGGGTACAGATTAGAGGGAGATCCTCGCAGCCTTTTACATTGCATGCGCAGGAGACAGGTCCATGAGCGGCGCGTCGGTGGCACTTGAAGTAAAAGAGATTGCCTTCATGTCGCAATAGAGCCTTAGCACGTCATGATGTTGACATTGGTTTTTATTGCGATAGCAATTATATGGACAGTCTCGGCTGGAAAATGTCCGTCCCCGTCGCCGTCATTCACCGTATATGTATAAGTATGTATATATATATATATATATAGAAAAGCCATAAACAAAAATGATTCAGAAATTCCTTCCGACGCGCGGAATCGAACGGGCGACCTCTCGCTTTGCAGCCCGCCGTATTAGACGTTAGCCCACGACAGCACCGTCTTTCAGCCTGCTAACGGCGAGCTATTTATATACACCATGTAATTCGGCATGCTTTCTTATTGGCCACATAGATGGCGCGACGTGTGCGCGTGTGGCGCGCTTTAAAGATCGTCGCCCCACTCCTGCGAACCTCGTTGCTCTTCGCTCTACAGGGCGTGGTCGCTTTCATGCGTTTATCTCGAGGAAAGAAGGGGCGGCCGGTGGGGTGCTTCGCTTCGCTCGCTGCAGCGGTCGCGTTTGCGAAAGGAGCGCGCTGTTCAAACAGAAATAAGTAACAACTGTGACAATTAGTTCGCGCTCGTCTTGTGTGTACCTGTTCGTTCGTTTCGTGCGTCCTGCTTTATGTTCGAGCAGTGCGCTTCAAGTGTCGAGCTGTGACGCATTAGTTCGCGCTCGTCCTGTGTGCGTTCTTGTGTGCGTGTGCGTCCTGTGTGCGTCCTTTGGGCTCGAGCAACGCGCTGGCAATTTCGAGCTGCTTTCCGTTCTTCGCGTTACATTACAATTTATTGCTATCGCATTCATTGCTTCGCCGTTGCGGCGAAACTGTGACTTTTTTCATCTATAAGTATTCGTTTTTTTGAGCTCACTCATACGAATATTCGGTGGTCATTTTGAGCCTGGCTAAGTCAATTCAGCAGAAAGTTTGTCATTGAATGTTATGGAAAAACCTGTAAATGAGCGCGTGTCACAAGACGGGCCACTGAGTGGGTGGACGTGAATACATAAATCAGTGACATCCGCTTCTTGAATTAAGGAGAGTAGCTGTTGCTGAGCGGAACCGAATAAGAGCAAAACTGTAGTCGGCTTTCTCACGTTGATAGTCACGTCTCCTCCCTCCTTTCGTCGCGTACTGACGTCAAATGCACGTTATTAAAATAAGAACGCATGGGCGTACTAGCAGGTAAGAATCCTGAGATATGATAATTTTGCGTGAGAGTCAAGGTGAAATGGTTCGACGTGAAACTATCTATTTGTGTTCACGAAACTTTCCATTAGAGTAGAAATAATGCAAGATTCAAAGTACGAAGCTAATAATTTCAGATTTTTAACTCATCTCACGCTGAGCATGACGGCGCAACAGTTATTGCGTGGTGGATGAAGGCAGCACATATATGTCAAGGTTTCTTCTGAAGCAACCCCAGGCGCCTCTTTGCCAATTTACTCATGAACAATTGGGAGTGGCGTTTTTCGGGAAAGCTTTCGTCCACGGTCGTCAAATAGAGAACACACACTCCAACTAAATCGAAAAACGTATTTAGTTTTTCCCTTGGAACTACCAGAGACCTCTACGCAACTGCTGTATTCAATGAGGTGCACTCAGACCTCACCTTACAATGCGAACATACATAAAACATAGAACACTCAGGCTTGGAGAAGTGACTAGACCTAATTCAAAGTGAGTACGAGTTAGCGGACTAAGGATTCAGTTGGCCGACCCATGGCCACAAGAGTTTTCGGAACAATCTAGGTGCAGCCTGTCGTCTATTCGAAACACAATATCGACAGCTTTTAGTTTTTTCCGAGAGAAACCATTAAACCCTATTTCCATGGACATGCTTCGAAAACACACTTACTGTATGCTCCCCCATGAATCACCGGCGCATTTTACAGGCCACTCTTAGTAACTTAGTTGTTGCTTTGATCTACCAAAAAGGTACTTCGCAATAATATTCACCGGATTTACAGTGCATATTAGCCTTTTTTTATTTTGAAACTTATAAAGTGCGCAAACTTGGGAAACGCGGGCATCAAAGGAGGTTGGCAACATCTCACCTGTATAACACGAGACTGTAGTCTATATTTCCTATCCAAGCTTGTGAAGCCAAAAGAAATGTATCGAATACTGCCACCAGCTTTTCGAGTCGCTTTTATACTGCTCGATTACCGCGGTAGGCGTTTCTTTTCGATAAACACCTGAAAGCCTCCTTTTCGTCAGTCTATATATGCGTGATTTATTCACAGGCCTGCCTCAAGAACGCAGCTTTTGCTTTGTCGCCAGTTGTAAGCAACCCGTTTTTGCTGCTATTTTCAACGGCTCGCATGGCTGTGTTCGAATGGAAATTCGCTGACGCATATCAGGCTAAATTTATTGCGTTTTATTTGTGAGATTTTCGGACAAAATATTTTGAACAGCGCATTAGTTCGAAAGTGGTGCGGAAGCGGGATGTGCAGGTACCAGTATATTGGCAGATAAGCAGTATTGGGAAACCTTATTTCGCGTAAGAGGGATATATGAGCCCAGTGGCTCACTGAGATTATGTATCTAAGAGTGTTTGGGCGTTTTGTATGACGGTGACATGACGCCCAAACATGACGGCGACGGCAAAAACCGGTCGAGATTGCACATATAATTGCTACCGCAAAGACAAAAAAACATGCAAAAACCGTGGAAGCGGCCTCGCCTTTTTTTCTGGAGAGCTACATCGCCTCCGTTGTAAAGAGTTCGTGCGTTGGAAGAATAAAATACTTCGGTGCTTTTTTCCATTGCTTGGCGCCTAAACCACTCAGAGTGCAAATACGATGGAGAGGTTTCTTTCCCACATTCACTACCCTTCTTACAGGTGATATCTCCTCGTCACTTATTTCTTCATAAAGGACGCGTGCAACGTAAGCACTAAGCGTTGAACCTATCGTGATTTTGAGCTAGTCGGCTACACGCTGTTATATCCATTTGTGCAGTCGGAAACACACAAAATGAAATGAAATCAATTGATCACGCACGATAGTCATGCGAGACTAGGAAGAACGAGTGGGCAACTGTGCGGCAAAGCGAGGTGGGAGACCATTCACAACTGATATTTTTCGTATACGGAGCGATCGAAAGTATGCACTCTAATGACGTCACTTGAATCATCGTTCTGGCGTCGCGAAGTGCGCCAACAAGACGAGAAACAACAAGAGAGAATAAGGCGCTCGTTTTTTTTATATTTTTCGAGGCTGTTTAGGGGCGCTTTAGAAAGACAAGACATGCAAACACGGACGCAAAAGAGCAGCCAACACATCACAAACGCCGCTAACAACTGAAAAATCTTACAGAGGTGGAAAAGAAGGTAGACACAAAAACTTATTTGCGCATTCACAGGCAAGACACGGCAACTATTCATCCAGCACGCATGGGGGCCTACGCTAGAGATAACTGTTCACTATCATGACTTCTGTCTTGTGTCCGTGTTTGCAGTCCTGTCTTTCTAACATGAAAAACCTACGAACAGCTCAGCTCTCTGTTATTTTAAGTTTTTGATTGTCTTTACTTCTACTTTTATTTATCTATTTACTCCAGTAAAAAATAAAGAACAAAAGTGTACTAATGCATCCATATATATCGCTTTCGATCTTATATATCTACTGCCCAGCGAGTTCAGTCGTCGCACTTTAATGCTGGAGGATGCCACCACGTCGATGTCAGGGAATACTCGTGAGACTTCTGGAGGAGACGAAGAAACAGCTTCCGGGGAGTGGTCTCGATGTGTCCATCTGATGGAGATGTCTGGGCAGAGCACAATGAGTTACTTTGAAAAAGCAGTGAGCTGTAACGTCATTGCGCTCTTGACCAATTCAACGCACCAAACCCGCCAGCACATTCCCAGCGTAAGAGGAAAGTGGACAAAATTTTTGTAACAGAACACTTAACGAAACTTGACGAATGTGAACGTGTATATGAGCGTGTCCCACGTGTTTAGGAACGATGCAGGGAATGCGTACCGACCTTCACAGGTTCCTTAGAGTGGCGGGCACAATAAACCTGATTCGAGGGCTAACATGATCAGAGTTCATGCATTGCCTCCGAGATGTGCGCGCAAAAGCGGACCTCTGGAGGTTGTGATCGTTGCGTTTCAGCGCATTCCGTCCCTCTCCTTTGTGTCAAAAGTTGGCAAAACTCGTGACGTCACAATGACGTTAAAATGACAGAATGACAATGTTATAAACTTACAGTTCTTCGGCAAGGCTGAAGCACTGAATGCGAAACCAGTCAAATTGAACTTTATACCAGGTAAGGCTACAAGCTAGCACTTTTGGCATCCGACTTGGCATAAATGTAAAAAAAAAACGCTCGTGTCATGAGGTACCCCGAACCCAGAACCACGACGTCCAAGCGACTCGCAGAAACAGGCCAGCATGCGTACTGCAGTAAGAACGTTTGTTGATTCATTGAAGACGCTTACTGCACTTGCTGAAAGGGGACCTGCAACGTAATTACACTATGTCCTTTTCAACGCTTGTTCTGGTACTGCGGAATGCGCCGACATCGTTGCGCAAGTGGCAACGTCGAAAACGAAGCTGTTATTACTTTATTTCACCGGATAAACTACCTTGATTTCGGACTACAGCGACCACTTCGGCTATTTTTGTGAAAGGAAGTGACGTTTCCTCATGTGGCCGTTACGACAACGGCCATGCGTTTTCCTTGGCTTGACGCGACAAGTACCATGTAATATTCATATGGTGGTAGCTAGACCATGGGGGGTATCGGAGATCTCTGTTCGTTCCGTGTTCGTTCTGGCGGTGTTACGTCACAAAAGTGGGCGGTCCGCAGCTCTCTTCCGCCGAGAGGAAGAGGACAGCCAATCGTCAAGCGGTGAGCGGCGAGCTTTCCGGGAGTAGAGGCGCATCGTTTGTCCTCGGCAAGGGGACCGTAAATTTCAAAACGAAATGTTTCTCGCCTTCAAATAAATACAGTTGTTATACGAAAAGATCTTGTTTTTCTTTTCAAGCTCAAACACTTTCTGAAACAGCAATAGGTTTGAGCGCTGATATGTATTGGCGTTAGTTTTTCTAACGTGCTCGCTATGTGAAGTCGCGCACTGCGAAAAAAAAAAAAAGAGAAAGTAGCGGTTGGCGCAGTTTTCAAGATGTCGTGCCACCGGAAGTCTGGCTTGGCTCCCGGGTGTAGAATCGTCAAAAGGAGCTTCTGCTGGCTTTTATAAAAGAGCACCCACAGATAGCTACGCCGTCGTGCCCACTGGGGCCGTCGTTCACAAGTGAGGACCGGGACGACACGTGGGAGTAGCTGGTAGCGCTCTTGAACTAAGAAGTCCCTGCGCGTAAGACCACAGCCCAGTGGCAGGCCCGTTCATTTTGTTCGCACTGTTCGTTTCGAGAACAGAAAGCGACGCCGCACTCGCTCATGTCTTCAAACGCATCTCGCACCTCCAACCGCAGGAGAAGCACACGTGGCAAGCGCCATTTTCTCAAAATCAGCTGTTGCGGCAGCCGCAATTGCCGCATCATGCCGTGCGAAGCCGTTTGTTCGCTCCAGAGAACGCGTGCGAACGATCTCGCGCTCCGTTCGTTTGTAGCAGACGACATGCTCGTTATGACGCGGTATGACGTCACCAAAAAATAAAAGATCAAGCAAAAAGAAAAATGGTAACGCCCCTCAGAGACGTGGTTTTTTCCGGCTTCGGCCAATCGCGTACGCCGCCAGAATGGATACAGAACGAACGGCGCAGAACAGAGATCTCCGATCACCCCACTCGTTATGCCGCGATTTGACGTCACCAAAAAAGAAAAGATCAAGCAAAAAAAAAAAGAAATGGCGACACCCCCCGGCCTTGAGTGGCATCTCCCGCTTCAGCCAATCAGCGCGCTTGTTCTTGCCCAGGAGAACGAACAAGCGGAACGAACAGATCTCCGATCGCCCCCCATATTACAGAGCAGAAGAAGAATACAACGCCTTCTTATGCTTTCTCAGAAACAATTGATATCTCTTTCTAACTTATTTTCAAAACAACAGGCACGACGCTAGGTGCGCAGTGGAACTGGTGGGAACGGTAATGAAACGACACTCTTCCGCATTTTGCCTTTTGCGGCATCGGGCGACATCGGCCACCGCGGCACGTGCGAAACACGCAAGCTAAGTTCGGCACAGTGCTGTCCACAAAAAAAAAAGAAAAATTCTGAACGCTTATCAACCGACGCCTTCCGCGCCATCGGGCAGTAGCGTTTCGTCTGGGCCCTCGGAGCCATCCTCGCGTTGCGCGGGGCTCAGCGACGCACCTTCAATTTGCAATGGCGTGTCCGGATACGGCACTGCATGCACGGTGATGCTGCGTCGCAATAGCTCGCGCTCAAGGTTTGTTAGATCGCCAAGGCTCATTGTGTGCCCTACACGACGAAACATAGTACCGTCTGCTGGGCGACGCAGATGGTTCGTCGTAGCCATGGTTGCAACACAGTCAAAAAGAGCGGTGGCAAGGCACCCGTGAAGACTATTATGAGGCAATACTTCCGGTATGTCTCTATAAGGGGCGCGCTGTCATGGAGGAAAGAAAAAAAATATAGGAGGGAGCGCGCCTAGCGTTCACAAGCCAACCGCCTCTGAAGCCGCGCAATCCTCCTCTGAAGCTTTGAAGCCGCGCCAACCTCCTCCGAAGCCCCTGGCTCGAGGCTCACTTCCCATGATGCTCTTGTTTCGTTTCCTTTTTGGTGGGCTCATGAACAAAAAAACAAAAATTGACGAGCGCGCGCGTCTAGCGTCCACAAGCCAAGCTCCTCGGACGCCGCTCCCCCCCTCTCACCGCTTGCCTATCACGTGAGGGTGCTCATTTCCCAGCATGCCCCTGTTTCATTTCTTTTGGCTGGGCTTCACAAATGTCACGTGACGCTCCCTCCTGGTTTTTTTTTTCCTCCATGCGCGCTGTGATTGGAAACGGCCTTTGCCGTCAGCAGGAGAGTGAGGTGCGAAAAGGAACGCTTCTTGTCGTCGTCTGGTCGAACTTTGCAATTTGAAGACTAATAACATCAGTTTTCGTGCACCAATTTTCGTAGTTCTTTATGCGTTCGTCTCGGCACTCATTACTATACGCATTCCAGCGTTAAATAAGGCAGTCGCAAGAAACGTGGCCGGGCCCCTTGAAAGTGATGCGCAAGAAAAAAAAAGAAAGAGAAACCAGAAGCATTTCCTCTAACTGGAAAATGGTGCTTCGCCGACGTTCTAAGTTTCTTTCTTTCTTTGTTTGTTTCCTTTTTTCTGTCTTTCGCACCGCGCAGTGCTCCCTTCTGTTTGCTTGCTCCATGCCGCGAATCGGACCTTCATGCACGTGCCTAGCAGCGCAACACTTCAGTGTACATGTTGGAAACGGCGGTCTCCATTCATAACCAGGCAACATTGAAATGTGGCAACGTGAAATGACAAGTGATTGACATACAGTAAACGGCTGATCGTCGGAAGCCCACGAGTGAGAGGGCATCAATTATACCGCAAACGCACCACCTCCCTCTGATCTAACGGAGTGATCCGATGTGGAACTCCCAAGTGAATGTTTCTTAGAAAATGCCAAAACGTTCTCTCGATATATACAAACACCTAAGAAGTACTAAGCACCAAAAGAGCCGCAGGAATTGATGCGGGACGACCGATTTTCATAAACATCATCTTCAAACGAAACAGCCCCACATATCCTCAAAATGCCCCTGGGGAGCAAAATATTTGCGTGAAAGAAAAAAAGCGAGGCATGCGCACTTGGCGTCGTGCAGCCGCGGCTTTTGGTTCGTTGTCTGTGCTCCGAAGAGTAGACTATTGGGTGAGCTGGTATCTATGATGCACGAAAATACCTCGAAAAAACGTAGGACGAGACGGAGAAAGCTACAGGACAAGCGCATATAACGACTGAACTTTATTAGAAAAACAAAAATATATGCAATCGCCCAACCACATGCTCACCACGAAGAGAAGCAAAAACCTCAGATGTGTGCATCCAGGTACTTATCGCTCCCTTGTTTTATTCAGAAGAAGGCTTTGCCACACAGTTATCTCCAGGGTTCCATATTAGAAAGCCTCAACGAGCTCGCGTGCCGCCTTATTCAGAAGAGGCTTTGCCACACAGTTATCTCCAGGTTCAATATTAAGAAAGCCTCACGAGCTCGCGTGCCGCCTGGTTCCTATGACGTGCGAGCGCTTTGGCATCAAACAGGAGAGTAGTACACCTACACCTTACGGAGTGCAGGGACAAATTTGACGAATGCTAACCTTTCAAAGACAGGCGGACGGAGATCTTGCAGGCGCACGTTCACACAGCGGGCTGTCTGTCCTATAAAGCATTTATAGCACGTGAGAGGCACCTTCTCTATGTGTGTGTGTGTGGTGTGTGGGGTGGTGTGTGTGTGTGTGTGGTGTGTGTGGTGTGTGTGTGTGTGTGTGTGGGTGTGTGTGTGTGTGGGTGTGGTGTGTGTGGTGTGTGTTGTGTGTGTGTGTGGTTGTGGTGTGTGTGGTTGGTGGTGGCATTACACTGCTAATGCCGACCCTGCTCGAATAATGTAACCGGAATGCTCCCCGCATAATTACCAACAATCGTATCGCGCATAGCAGTTGTTACAGTTGATCATTCTTTTTCGTCATTCCATCCTCACCCAATTACACTCAGCGCTTAGAGGGCCCCTAAAACAGCCTCCAAAATACAAATAACGCGCGTGCTATTATCTCTTAGCGTTTCCAGTCTTTTTCGACAGGATACTTGACGCGAGCCGTCTGTTCACGCGACAACGCGAGGAATTAAGCTCTCGATTGGTCCATATACGAGGAATATCACTTTCGCATTGTGTCTTACCCTGCTTGCCGTGCAGCGGCATGCCCATTCTGCCTTGTTTCACCAGGACTGTAGTGAGCGATCAACCGATTTCACATCGTTTTGTGCTTTTCGACTGTGTAAGCGAAGATAACAGCGTGTAACCGAAAAGCACAAAGTCCTGATATGCTTAGCGCTTAGTGCTTGGAACTAGAGGTTTCGTCATGCTACACTTGGCCTAGGCAGGTAGCTAACGCGCATGTCGCATTTTGTAAGTGCCTTTTATAACCAGTGCCATTAGGGACAATAGATGCTTTTGATTCACTACTCACGCCCGGCACATCCGTCAGAAGTGGTGGGCAATGGTTTCGCCTGTCCGTTCGTCAATGCCGCCCCGTGTCCGGCGTGGCATAAGTAGAGCCCATTAGGCTACAAAGTGTGGCATCAACGCTCCTGCACTGCCAATTCCACTCGACACTACTGGCGATGTTTTTCATCATTGGACCACATGGGGAAAGTGAGTTTGGTCTGTATTCTACGGCGACCTGATTAGAGCAGAAGCCTAAAAGTTCAGGCAGCGACTTTTCTTGTAATACTTCACGAAGAAGGAAGGCGAGCCTTCTATACCGCGAAGTTTTAAGATGAGGTTGAGAAGCAAAACTTAGACAAGCTCATTTTAAAGTTTGAAGCCCACTACAAACAAATATAATGTTGAATGAGTTTTGTTTTGGCTTTCGGGACAAGCTAGATGCTGAATGTTTCAACGAGTTGTTAATTGATCTTAGAACGTTCGCTCGTCATTGCGAATTCAGAGAACTAGAAGAACGAGTATTGCGCAGTCGAATTATACTAGGAATCAAAGACAAGAGCTTGCATCACAAACTTCTGGCGG
>NC_051177.1:133180099-133207861 GCF_013339695.2 Rhipicephalus sanguineus
AGCGACCAGGAGAGCACAAAAGTCGTAGGTGGCTAGATAGATAGATAGATAGATAGATAGATAGATAGATAGATAGATGAAGATAGATAGATAGATAGATAGATAGATAGTAGATAGATAGATAGATAGATAGATAGATAGGACAGATAGATAGATAGAAGATAGAAGATAGATAGATAGATAGATAGTAGATAGCTAGATAGATAGATAGATAGTAATAGATAGATAGATAGATAGATAGATAGAATAGATACGGTCAAAGTGCAGAAGTTCGCTAAGAAATGCTTCGCATTTAAAATGGCGTCATCGTGCTTTTTTTTTTGTATGCACGCTTGTGTGTGTGCTGACGAAAATGTATGCGTGCGCATGTGTGCGTGCGCGTGTATGTATGTGTGTGCAGTATTTGCGGATGAGTGTGCATGTGTTGGGTGTGGGGGAGGGGGGGGGCGTGTGTGTATCACTCGCGTGCTGCGTATAGAATGTACTGCAGCGGTGTTGCACGTTTTGTGTATACAAGGTATGCTGCAGCTGTGCAGCTGTATAATGCTGCACCGTGCAGCAACGTTTCCGACGTTCGGTCCTGTCAACATCCTCCGATTCGAGCAACAATTAAGCGGAATTGATTGAACGCACGATTCGGTCACTCCCACCGGGGAATACGCGATCGCACGCTGAAGCAGTGCTGAAGTCTTCTGTGTCAATTGCTTCCATATACTCTCCGGTCTTGCGCAAATCTCCAAACGCACCCAAAGACCTGGCTTCCAAAGCACGCCGACGTGAATAAGCCCATGCATTGCGCTACGCAGCCATGACGAAACGAATGACATTCCGCGCGTTCAACACGTAAAAAAAGTAATAATAAGCAAAAAAAAAAAATGTTGCACCTCTACATGGTCGCGGACGGCTGTCGAGAAAGCTGGCGTTCCGTGCGACGGACGTGCGACGGCTTGCCTTTCATACGAGCGGCGGTCGATTCAGTTTGCATTTGCTTTTCCTTACTTGGCTCGGTTTAATTTCGGTTCCGTTCTGCGTGCACTCAGAATAGACGTGTCTAGTGGCGGCAGCGGTGCGTCTCTTCCGTTCTGCATGTCGCTGTCGTGTATCGATTCTGTTCAATTCGGACCTGCCGGAGCTTGCTTCGTGTTCTTTTTCCCTTTTTTTTTTCTTTGTGTGTGTGAGTAAGTTATCTGTCCAACCCGTATATCGACACCGGAAACGAATATAGACGCCTACACTATACATAGAAGGCAACCAGCTACAGGCTTTGTCAATGCGCAGCACCTGGACACTTATACGCCGCGCTTGCTGCACTCGACGGGGGTTTGCTTAACCTTGATTACCCAGTAATCATTGGTGTTTTCTTCCGGAGTAAACAGGCACGTTATTACTAGAATGTAACGCGCTGGAGGTAGCCTTTCTTTCGCGTTCGCCCTCACGCGACTAAAGATACTTTGTAACGCAAGAAGTAACTGCCTGTATCGTCCCATTATGCTGCGTCGGCTGTACAGGCTAGACGACATTTACGATATTCACTATATATATATATATATATATATATAATATATATATATATATATATATATATATATATATATATATATATATATATATATATAATATATATATATATAATATATATATATATATATATATATATTATATATATATATATGCTTTAGGCCTCAAAAGCCGTTATAGTTAAACCTGAGAATGAGGCTTCCCGAAACGCATGGGTGCTTTACTTAAATCGGCCGTCGCACCTCGAAGGAGCAGTTCGCATCAATCTTCATGGGGCACGCGCCGTGTGTCGCAGAAGGGGTGACCAAATGTGCAGTCAGCCAAGCAAATTAAGCACGTAGGCAAAGCCAACTGCCCGTGACGGTAAATGGCGTTCCGCCATCAGCTCTGAAGAGATATAGGTTGCAGTAGCATGTATGTGTGCTTACCGTGCAGGCAAACGAAACCGCGTGCTTTTCCAGTGTATACATAGGTATACATATAAGCACATATATGTAATATCGAAGTCAAGTACTACGGTGAAGGCCTTCTATTGCTCAAGAAAAAAAAAGAAAAAAGATCCGGCAACGGCGGCGTCAACACGAATGGTACCAAAGTCGTGTGGCGCATAGGCGCGCATATACCCGGGTAAGGATAAGTTGAACCAAATGTTAATTAATGTAATTAAATGTAAGTTACATTTAATAAAGCGAATCAAATATGAACGGTGAATAAAGTAGTCAAACGAATTAAATGTGAATAAAGCATAGATTAACCGTGAATCAAACGTGAGATTATAGCCTTTCGCTGCGCTCTCCGTAGAAATGGCTGAAAGGACAGTCAACTTTTTCGTTGTCTTGCGGGCAACAAGATGGCGAAAACTGATTTGACTCTATAGTACATGCCGTTGTATTCAGTGCAGTGCGTGAGTGTCAACTTCTTCTATCTATCTATCTATCTATCTATCTATCTATCTATCTATCTATCTATCTCTATCTATCTATCTATCTATCTATCTACTATCTATCTATCTATCTATCTATCTATCTATCTATCTTCTATCTGTCTATCTATCTGTCTGTCTGTCTGTCTGTCTGTCTGTCTGTCCTGTCTGTCTGTCTGTCTGTCTGTCTGGCTCCTGTCTGTCTGTGCGTGCGTGCGTAGGATACGAAGGTGAATGCTGAGTGAACGATAAGTGTTGCCAGGCGTAAGTCACGAACGCCGCCAACTTGGTACGCGCCGCTGCGGTGGCCTTGTGGTTACGGTGCTACGCTGATGAGCCGAAGACGTGGGTTCGATCTAGGCGGAGACGGTCGCATTTCGATGGAGGAGAAATGCTAGAGGCCCGTGTACTGTGAAACTTCCGAGTATGTTAAAGAACCCCAGCTGGTCCAGATTCCTCCTATAACCCTCCACTACGGTGCATCTCAGCCTGAGTCGCTTCGGGACGTTAAACTCCACAAACCAACCAACCAACTTCGTACACGGATGCAGCACGATCACCCCATAAATCTGCTGTGAGCTAGAACCGTACAATGCAGCCAGGTGATAGCAGCAATAGGGACCGGAAGCTGGTGTCGTTAACTCTATATTGCGAAACATTAACGCTTATAGTGCAGTGACCCGATAATAACTGATGGTGGCGCGCTGATTGCTTCAACACCAGGTACAAAGGAATTGATAAAGCAGTAATTAAAATAAAGTGATGAGCGAATCATTGGGTGAATGAACACGCCCTACATCTTTCTTAAGTGCACAGACATGTGCACAAGATGAATTCGCCATGCCTCCAGTTAACAGGCCTGAGGGTTTTCTGGCATGCACATTCCGAAGCATCTGCTTCTTACTCTTAAGTTTCCACGTAGCAAAATGTCGTAATTACTTAAAGAAATTAAATATTCCCATGCTGTCCCGTTTCATGTGTCTACTGGCACTGCATAATTTAGCCCGCTTCTACAGACCCGGAAGCCCTTCTAAGGCGAAAGCCTTGCATGTCTCACAATTACGAAAAACCGGCGTCCAGCGGCGTCTGCCGGCGGCGGCGTGTACACGAACGATACAAAGCGTTGCCGAACCTCACATACACATCGAATGATGCTAAGAGCAAAAAAATTCGCATGACATCATGTTGTGACGTCATGTGACGTTTGAATGTCGAGTAATTTCATGAATGCGACACAGGATTTGTGTTGCGACACAAATGAGCTAACAACACGGCGTTTGTGTTGTCTGGCCTCTTCTCTGGTGTCCGTGTTTGCACACCCACTTCCTTTTAATATTAATGAGTGCCTCGCGAGAACATAGTCTGTCGCATGGTTCGCGCGGATAACGACGAATGACGAACTTAGCATTGCCTAAGAGACCGTCGCTTTTTAGGGGCGAAGCTCCTTAAGGCGGCACCCGTTCGTCCCTCGTAGTTGTCGTAGTCGTAGTGCGTAACCAGTCGTAACGCTAGTACCAGATCTTGACCTCCAAGTGGTGCCGGTGGGAGATTTTTCCTGTGCGTTGTTGAACAATAAAAAATTCGCAGCGTGCGCGTTAACTAAAAGCCGAATTCTTCTGTCTCTCATTACCCATTAGCAGCCATTGGCATGTTCCAGTAGGAAACGTTAGTAGAAGTAGAAGTGTAAGTGTTAGCTAAAAGCCGTAGCTCCATTGTTTACCTCCAAGGTAGTGCCTGGTGAGATTTCTCCTGTGCGTGATTAAACATAAAAATTTGTTCAAAACACCGTTGATTGATGAAATAAACCAACGAAAGACGCCAGATGTTTTCTAAAAGCAAAACGAAAAGACGCCAGATGTTTCTAAAGCAAAACGAAAAGACGCCAGCTGCTTAACGAAAGACGCCAGATGTTTTCTAAAGCAATGGTTTTCTAAACAATGAAAATTCACAGCGTACATGTAAAATTAAAGTGAGCTGCAAGTCGTCATAACTCATCGAACCTTTAGTATAAACGCGCCCGATCTCACGTCGGTGATGATGTACTGGGCAGAATTCACGGAAGATTCACGGTTTACCGATGAACCTCCGCAGCTTCGCCCACTCATCATCATTCACTCCGTGGATATGCTGTGATTTTTTTTTCTAAATGCAGGAGCGATGCCAGAACACATTGATGCCGCCATGATAATTAAGCCAATGAATTCACATATAAAGTTTGCAACAGAGAGCCGAACCATTTCCTCAACATAAAAGCCATCAGCTAACCACGTGTTCCCCGTTTTTCCACGAATCAATACCACTGAGTGACGTATAGGTGAAGAAAAAAAAGACAGATCGGGAAATACCAGGGCGACAATACACGGAATCTGCGCATCTCGTGTTTCTGGGGAAATACAGTGGGAGTTCACAAGAATCCCTCCATGGTCAGCACGAAAATCTACCCATCCGTGTATATATAATATATACAGAGCGTCGTCGTCAGAGGTACAACGCCAACTGAATAATCATCGGTCCCCTCGTTTTTTTTCTTTGCGAAGGATATGAGTCAACGAAGGTTGACCACCGTCTAAATGAAGCCGTGCCCTTTGTGTCACGTCTGGACATGGTGCTAAGCGTTATCGTCGTCATTTTGATGCACAATCATAGGCTTGCGTACGGCTCAGCCGTACGCAAACGACAAAGCTCAGCCGACTCCCGGACGTGCCGGCCGGCCTGCTTGGCAACTAATGGACAGGTTCAGAGACTTTTTTCTATGAAAATATTTTCAAATATTGGAATTCCTCTTAAAAGACTTCAGCCATTCGCATTCTTCATAGGATCAATCAATGTTATCATGCAGGCGGCGTTGAAATCTTCCTCACAAAGTAGCACGCCTCCGCATGCCACCACTGAAATTTTTGCCTGAAGAGGTCAGGCCTGCGGTCGTTCCTCTACATGTACCATGCCTGCATTAAAAAAAACGTGAATCATTCACCCTTTTTAGTGTGCTGCTGATCGATTTAATTTACAGAACGAAATAGTATCTCAGAATTCCCTTCCGAAAATTAGGCATCGCTTTAAATAGTCGAAATATTCTCTCCTTCTGGGAGCCTGTATTGGGCTTTCGCCACAGGGACGTCTGCATGACCATCTCGATGCATGACCATCAATTGTTCAACTATATTTGAAAAATTAATTCAATTTGTTACCTTCGCATTAGTCACCCTTGTATTAAGCGCACGTCTTCCTTTTAGAAATAACTTCGACGTATCTCGAAAGCTTGTTAGCCTACTTTAATTTTCTTTACGATTTCCCTGTCGTCATGTCCTACACTTTCTTGTTTTGTGGCCTACATCCATCTCCTCCGCCTAGCCTCTGGCTTTCTGCCGTTCTGTCGTAGTGGATACGCGCCATCGCAGCAAACAGGCAGCGTTGCAACAACAAAGCATCCTAAATCATCGGATATTCTCTATATCAGAAATTACGGAGATATATGAGTATGCTAGAGGTATGGCTAGATACAATTTGCATGTCCTTAAATGTAAATAAAAGCGCATTGTTGCTATTTCCAATCGTAGATCCCATCTCAATTTCAATATTATATAAACAAGAGCCTATTCCGCAGGCTGAGTCGCTCAAATATTTGGGAATCATTTATTATAATGGGACACTAAACTGGGCTCCACGCATAGAGAGTATCGTACCTAAGGCACAATGTGCCTTAGGCATATTACGTCGTCTAAGCAGCAGACGATATGGACTACGTGAGGACACTCTGGTGATGGTCTATAAAATGTACATGCGCCCAATATTAGAATTTGGGTGTGTCTTGTTCTCGGGTGGCCCTGCGTACAAACTTAAGCCTCTGGTTATGCTGGAGCGAGAAGCCTTGCGATTGTGTCTGGGACTCCCTAGGTTTGCAGCAATCAACGTTCCGTATCAGGAAGCGCGCTTGCCAACATTGCCTTGTCGATTCCGAATCCTGACGGTGCAGACATTTTTAAAATTTTATAGCTTTCCGTTAAGACGATCTGAATATGCTTTTATAAATGATCCAGACTCCTTTTTTCTTGCTCATTGGCCACGTTTCGTATACCACAGATTATTTTTGTTCAGAAGCAACTAGAGAGGCTAAACGTGAAGATTCGAGATGTGCCTGCAGCAAATGTGTCCCAGAATCTTAAGATAGAATTCGATGAGATTTTCCCCTCTAAGCCTAAATTTCAATCATACAGGGTGTTAAATAGTCGGCTGCAAGATTATCTTACACACGCGAAAACAAAAAATATAGTAGCCACAGATGCTTCAGTAATTGACGAAACGACGCAGGCGTAGGTATTTACTCCTCATTCACTTGGCTGGTCATATTCATTAAGACTGCCGGACTTCACCCCTGCGTTTGGTGAAGCGGAACTCTCGGCAATTATACTCGCGCTGCGAAAACTAGATTTGAACGACCATTGCGCAATAATAATAACAGATTCCCTGTCAGTATGTACGTCTCTAACAACTTCATCAAAATCAATTGCCTTAAAAACGTTCCTTACGCTAGTTCCTCCACAGTTGAAACTTTTGAAATTATTATGGGTATCTGGCCATTGTGGATTAGAAAATATATGAAATGGCGACCACACACTAGCGAAAGCGGCATTGAACGGTCCAATAATTTCGGTCCTTCCTGTAGTAGCCAGCATAACTGCGATTAGGTATAGGAAATTTTCCCTTCGAGCAGACGCCATAGAATCAATAACTTCATGGACAGAATTTAGACATTTAAAATTTCCATGGAAAATCCAGTGGTGTCAAACTAGACAATTAGAAGTATTATTAACTAGATTACGATGCCGAATGCCCCCTTGTTGAATCACTTATTTTATCGGTAGTGCACACAGGGCTGGTCTGGCGATATCTCCCCTCTCTCACTTTGTTCGAAATCGAATCAATAGAGCATTATTTTTTATCGTGTCAGCGCTATATATTACAAAGAAAAAGACTTCTTGAAACCCCATGTGCTAAGCTGGGGATAATCTTAACAATATACGCTATTCTCACCTTCGGTGCTTCGGATTTGGGCGTCAGCCACAGGAATGTTTTTGATGCTGTAAGTGCTCTCCTTCATGAAACAAAACGAATGTGTTTTTAAGTTCTTAAGTGCAAACCTGTTGCGATAGTAGCAATGAATCAATAAGAAAAAGAAATCAATGAAAAAGAAGACGTTCTGTACCACTTTAATTTCATTATTCTAATTTCTAGTTAGGATGAGAAGTCTGGGCTGAAGGTAGAAATAATTATTGCACTAGTTCTTTTGTATGTTTGCTTGTCTTTTGTGTTAACTCAGTAGTTATAACTTTAAAACTTCATATCTACAATTCTTGGCCAATCCCCCAGTGTGGGTATGAGCCATGTGCAGAGGCACATCATCATCATCATCGTCACGGGTGACGCCGAGGCGGGCAAGCTATGGCGGGTAGGCGCGCTTTTCGAGACGAAGTCCTGAAGTTCTTTCACGGACGTCCACGCTTCCAAATACGTACTAAAAGGTATCGGACAAAGTCAAAATTCGAGGGCTGAAAGGGTATATTTTGTGCAAGCAAGCGCATATTACAATGCCTCACAGTAATATATCTTGAAATTTGCGGCTGCGCTGTCGTTTATATTCGTGTGATCCCTGGTGCGCGTCCCAGAACCTCTATCAATAGTGCGTTCGCCCTGACACATCCAAACGTGCAGCTGAGAAATTTATTACATTCATTAGCAGTTGTTAAGCTCTGTGCTCAGGAATACATTGGCCGCGTTTTTGTCACTGTACATTCGGTACAGCTATTTAAATATTACAATTCAGGGCTCAGCACGTAACTGTCCCAACATTTTGAATGGATAGATATCGACTGCTTAATTAAAATCTAGCTAGCCAAAATGTTGCTTGGTGCCGTGTCACAATGTCCGACTGAACTGAGTAGCCGCTTGCGCATAATGCCGAAATACGGTGCACCTTCAAGATAGCTTGCGAAGCTGTGAGGCACTCTTAAGCATCGTGCCACAAGAGTTTTGCCATTCGCTGCACAACTTGCGCTTTTTACGGTGAAACAAAGTTGTGTTCCTTAAGAAACACTGCAGTGAATAAAAAGAAGGTTTATTTTACATACCGGGATATAAAAAATTAGGAATAAAGACGAAGCTTTCAAACTGGATTGATGTTGCCCACTAGGCGAGTTGGTGGGTAATAATCCCAGCGCGTTGAACAGCACAAAAAGAAATTCCTAAGACACAGCCGATGCTACGAACACGCAAGCTCACACACTGTCATACTTCGATGCACACTCTCACCAAACCCACTTTGCTGTAGTTGTTGAAGTTCCATTGTTGAAGCTAATTAAGTGTGTCCTGTCGAGAAACGCAATATTTGGAGGGCGATCATATATTTGACACACAGTTTCTAAAACGCGATCAATCTCGCTAATCATGGCCCTCGGTCTCCCAAATGTTGATGTTCTCTTTTCATTACGCAACTCAACAAGGCATAATTAAACCAGCCTGCCCGGGCATGCCTGTATTCAAGCTCTTCCCCTGTTGTAACTTCCGTATATGTTTTATGACAGCATTTTTCCCCTATTTGAAACTCGACGGGCGGTTTTGATAATACCTTCGCAACATGTGAGATATCACGAAACTTTAAACGCTTATCTTGAAGTGGGCAGCCGCTGTGGCTTCCTTGCTTCAAACGCAACTTCGAGATTCATCCAGAAAAGGAGAAAGTAGTACTTCGCGAAAACAGAAGCTGCAAGAATACGCAACAAACCAACTCTCTCAGTTTGTGCGTAGGCTACGCGGGTTAGCGTACGTGCAGGCCACTATACGTGCAGTTCAGTAGAGAGCAGCATTTGCTAAGCCTACAATGCACCGCTTTGTAGATCAAAGCAAAATACGGGAAAGAGGGTCGTAGACGGTATAGTACATCGGCGACCGCGTGTCCTTGCTTGTTCCACACAACTTGGAGAGCGAGATCTACCTCTTATTAAGCCAACACTCAAAGAGGATTGTGAAAACGAAACAAAGTACGAAGTCTGTACACCTCGGACAAGAACGGCAGACTCAAGGCACAGACTTATCAGGGAGTGCCTTCACGGTCTTTGTAACAAAGACACTGATGACATACAACTGCGAAAGAACAAACAAATATTGTGAGGCGCAATATTGTTCTAGCCTGGGGAAGTGAAAATTATGGCCGCTTCGCAATAGTGGTACCAAGCCTGACGGAAGAGCGGAGCTAGGTGGCTTTCCTTTATTGCTATGTTTTTTCATCTCTTTCTCTCTGTTTCTTTTATTTATTTATTTTCGTTTGCTTAGTTCCCTCTAAGTCTATTTCTTTATCTTTCTCGCTCTCGCTATCTTTCTTTCTCTTTCTTCCCTTTCACTTTCTCGTCTTCTTTCTCTCTCTTTCTCTTTATTTCACTCTTCCTTTCTCTGTGTGGCTTGCTGTTTGTTTTTTCCCTCTCTTTTTCGTGTCTGCTTTCTTCTATCTGTTTCTCGCTCTTCCTACATCTTTCACTGTCTATCTTTTTGTCTTTTGTTCCTTTATTTCTATCGCTCTTTTCCTCTCTTTCTTGTTCTCTGTCTCTTCCTCTCTCTCCTTCACGTGCTCAACATCGCCGAGCAGCCTTTTCATTTAGTGCTAGCACCTGCTGTACTCAAGGGTGGGGCTTGCCCAATTCCTATGGCGCATGCCTACCTGAGCAGTTTTGCACGACGGACCACAAACAACAGATAGCTTAAACAGCTTCGCTGTTCAAGTACTCAAGTCTAAGGCTTTATTTGTGACACTGCCTAGTGTACTTCCCTAGGAAAAAATACGATCGCAGGGCGAATCGTGTATGGAACCGTCTCCTCGCCCCCTAGACGGACAAACACAGGAAAAAAAATATATTTCGCATACCACAAACCTTAAGTGACCTTTTACAAATATGAATTACCTTCTTATAAATTGATTTTTTTAATATGATGCGCGCCGGTGAGGTTTACGTGTGAATGCGATATATGATATTTTTGTTTTACAACGCAAAGCTGCCGAATGCGTTGTACTGTTTGAAAAGAAAGCACTAAACCATTGTTGTAAGTCGCCGCAATGAAAGAAACGCTTTTGAAGACAAAAACTTCAGTTATGTACTGCTGCTGCTTCTCCTGCCCTAACAGTCTCCTTTCAGCAAAATGTTTCGCAAACCAAGATTTGGTTAACGTCACTTCAGTAGCCAGTTTCGCATAAGCTGTCCTTATCCGAATCATGCGCTTCACTGCGCGATATCGTACGCACTTCCTGCACCCAGCTCACAGTGACAAGTTTAGAAATGGCGTTGACGTCATTCCCTGTCTTGTATAAGAGGTAAAGTCTGCATGTGACCGGCCCGGCGCATTTGTTATTCTGATTTTGCTCGCCCGCGGAGAATGGCTGTGCGGCATATGTCTGGGAGTTTCATAACAAATTCACTAAAATGTAATTAGGGCACTGCAGTTTTTCAATGGCCGAACGAATTTTGAACGTCTCGTGTATCGATTTCTGCATAAGGGACATGTCGCAACGAACATCGCAGCGCCATTTGCATTTTTCCATCGTTCAGCTCAATATCATAATCTACAACCTTGAAATCCCGGTTAAGAAGTGCTCAATACAGATCATATAATGTTCCTGAGTTAAACGAATATCTATATTTTGCGCATCCATGTTGCGCAGTTATTAGATTATTAGGGCAATCACAGTATTGTTACCAGCAGATTTATAACGGTAGGTTATTTAACAGTTAACAGGAGGATTAATCAAAATTGGGGGACCCTTAAGCTTCGCCTTTAAGAGTTGAACGCGATAGTGAAATCCAGCCCCTAGTGCGCACTTCAACCACGAAGTGCATACTTATTAATGTGCGTTGTTACACGCACACACACACACACACACACACACACACACACACACACACACACACACACACACACCACACACACACACACACACACACACACACACACACACACACACACACACACACACACACACACACACACACACACACACACACACACATGCACACGCACGCACACGCACACAGACACACACGCGCGCGCCCGCGCGCAATATATCTATAGTAACGGTACATGTTTCAGACGTAAAGCACTTCCCTGTGCTAGAGTCGGGACATATTTCTCACAATGCCTCACAGATGGCAGCACATTATCTAATGTTTGCTGTTTGCTTGATCAATGCCTCCTCTAGAAAGGAGGCGTTCGCTTGATATGTTTTCCGCTAGATGTACATAGTTGTCCATTTTGGAGCTGTTTGCAAGTTTGTCTGTGTTTTTAGCGGCGATGGGTGCCCTGTCAAGGCATTTTTCGAAGTGTGGCGTCGCGCAAAAAAAAAAAAAAATCACAGCATATCCACGGAGTGAATGATGATGAGTGGGGCGAAGCTGCGGAGGTTCATCGGTAAACCGTGAATCTTCCGTGAATTCTGCCCAGTACATCATCACCGACGTGAGATCGGGCGCGTTTATACTAAAGGTTCGATGAGAGTTATGACGACTTGCCGCTCACTTTAATTTTACATTTACGCTGTGAATGTTCATTGTTTAGAAAACCATTGCTTTAGAAAACATCTGGCGTTCTTTCGTTTTGCTTTTAGAAAACATCTGGCGTCTTTCGTTGGTGTATTTCATCAATCAACGGCGTTTTGAACGAAAATTTTATTGTTTAATCACGCACAGGAGAAATCTCACCAGGCACTACCTTGGAGGTAAACAATGGCTGCTAATGGGAATGAGAGACAGAAGAAGTCGGCTTTTAGATAACACTTACACTTCTACTTCTACTAACGTTTCCTACTGGAACATGCCAATGGCTGCTAATGGGGAATGAGAGACAGAAGAATTCGGCTTTTAGTTAACGCGCACGCTGCGAATTTTTATTGTTCAACAACGCACAGAAAAAATCTCCCACCGGCACCACCTTGGAGGTCAAAGCGTAAGACTTGTTACGGACTACGACTACTACTACTACTACGACGACGACGACTACGAGGGACGAACGGGTGCCGCCTTAAGGAGCTTCGCCCCTAAAAAAAAACGTAGTTTGATGGCCTCGCCAAGGCGCCTACAAATCGCCGAATGGGCTCATTTTCGTCGTAACGCCTGCCGAACAAAATGCGTTCAGGAGGCTGCTTCCACTACAGATCATTTATGTAAGGTTTTTATCAGAAGCAGTTAGAATTAACATCGTGGCTTTGTGGTAGGACGCCTGCTTGCTACGCAAACGGCCCGGGTTCGATCCTCTGTAGGACCGAATATTTTTATTGTTTATTTTATTTGCAACTTTCTATATTTTTCGGTCAAGGACGATTTTTCGCTCACAAGCGACGCCGATACAAACAGCGAAATTTCTGCTAAACGAGCTCTCTAATGCTATCGCGTTAAGAGTAAGGTAATTAGGACAGCCTTGGTACGCACAAATTACTTAGCCAGGTATTATTTCTTACATCATCGCCAAAAGAATCGCTTATAGTGCAGAAAGAACATAAAGAAGTGAACCGCTCAAACACATGAAAGTACGAATTTTGTAGGTAACAATACTACCGAAAAACAATGGGCCAGTAAATTTTCCATGAACATGCAGAAAAAATGGCAAAGCTTGCACTGAGTTGCGCAAGGCTTTAAACAACGAAGCTAGACAATTCCGAAGTCTGATCTGGTCGCTTATAGGCTGTTGCTATGCTTCAGATAGGTGCATGATGCTAGGTTGTTTCTGGGCTGTTGATAGGCTTTAGCTAGATGATGGTAGGCTGTTTCTTGGTTGCTTCTCAACTCAGAGAGGTTCCATGTAAACAACAGACGGTCACAGACAGGACACGGACGTCCAAACTCCAGAGGCCGAAAGTGGCGCTGAAACCAAGCGTTCGCACTTCTCATCTATGGGCACGTCGTCGTTCGCGTAGGCGCATCCGTTGCTTCGGGATCTTCCCGCAGCCGCCGTTGCCTTTCCCGTTCCAAAGTGTTATCTCGCTGTACGTACTCTCGCTGAAGCACTCCGTACAGATGCTTCGCGAAGCCTAAATGTGCGACCATGGTGTTTATCGCTCGGTTTATCCTGAGGGTTTAATAAAGCAATCCTGAATTACTGATTACGTCTATCTTGAAATCTTAATTGGTGTTTGCGGCCCGTCTATTGCCTTCCTCATATTTAGTGGTCCTGCGGTGAGTAGTGGCGTTTGCCCAATTCCTGTCATAATCAGTGGGACAGCGTGCACTGGGTACAATTGTTCGGGGAGCGAAGCAGACGATAACGAAGCAAGCGCGCGCCGGCAGGCGCTCTGTACCAGGCCAAGTCTCTAAGGAACAACAACAACAACGAGATGATAGTTTCTTCTATACATCACGAACCGGGCAAACGTCTGGTATAACAGCTTTGCTGTAAAGGAAACCTATCCACTATCGCTGCAGTAGTCCTTGTTCGTGCACACACAACCAGCAGCCGCCTTCGTAATGCATTTGGTAATAGATATTATTGGAAATGGCCATGTAATATAACCTTCATAGTGATTTCTCCTCTTTACTCTTGCGACACCATATTTACATGAGCCCTTCAGCACCATATATTTAGCTGCGTAGCAGCGATTGTACGTCAGTGGAAGACAAAAGATATTCATTTTTTCACTCGGTTACAGCGCAACACACACGAGGACAAGAGAAGGAAACGGACAACACGGCGCTGTCCTCGTGTGTGTGGCGCTGTAACCGAGTGAAAAAATGAATCCCAACCAATTAGCCCAACTTGCCGTTTTGCGAAAAAAGATATGTTTATCTTTTTGTCTTTCAGCGACAATATTGATTGATATTATTCATCACACAGGGGTTTTTAGAAGACGTAAGTTCGGGGTGTGCTTGTATGCGTATGCGGGGAACTTTCTTGTTGGCGCATGGCACCAAGGCCTATACTTCTGTTACTGAAGTTATATTTTTTTTATTTAGTATATACTGCAGACCACATTGTGGTCCTTGCAGGACGGGCATACATAATTGTACACAAAACTAAATATATACATATGTATATACATGCACACATACACATACAAATATATACACACATAGTTACACATATATAAATGCCCATACATACATATTCAAAAGAACGTAACAAAATTGCGATAGAATGCATTAAAAAAGGTACAGAAGAGTACATGTCACCCAGATCGTCACAAGTTCTACGGTACAAGCAGAGAATTCCATTCTGTAATGTTCCTGAAAAGGCAACATCGAATTTGCGAGATCGTTTTTGCGATATCACCCATGATTATTATTTAACAGTTGTGGTACCTAAAGTTGTTGACATATACATGGACACAGCATATCGTGAATCACGCGCAAAGATGGCATCAACAAGCACATAATAAAAACTGGTACTCAATGTGCACTTCATCAAAGCGTCGTTAATTCCGAAGAGACACGGCACGATATGTGTCCCCGAATTATAGGGCAACCTACGCCTAGGCTCATGCGTACGCTACCGCACGGCGCTTGAGCAACACGGGAGGCAGAGATGCGTAGCTTGAGCCGCGAACGCGCGAAGGCCTTCCACGTCACACTGGCCTGTCTCGCCCGTTGACATTAATGCCTTTCTGCGGTGCTTGATGCAACAGTTTTATTAGTCGGTGCTATCAAACTAGAAGCAGTATGCTGCGGAGAAACACCGTTGGTGCATGTGCAAGCTGCACTACCCCGACAACGAACAGTCACACGCTAACACTAGGCAAAAGGCAAAGAATGTAACTACGTCTAGGGCGAATCCTCGATACTAGCGCCGCCGGCGCTCCTCGCTGGCATCGACACGTTTTAACCCTTGCCCCCGAGATCGCGCGCCAACAGATCTCTCGGCAGGGGCGCAATCTTGGAGGCGAAGCTCTAACTGCGTTGTCGCGAAATCGCTTTCTATCGGTGTCCGTTAGGGTCATGACGCAGGAGTTCCATTCCCTGCTCACAGACGGCGGCACCACCCGCCCCGCCTAGTGCTGCAAGCAGAGAGCAGCGTGCAGGAGAATGTGTGAGACATATAAGGCGTGTTTGTGGTACCACGTGCACGTGCTTCGATGGCGTACTTCGCAGAGCGCCGGGCGGCTATCGTCGCGGACCAAGAGGTCGTGGGTTCGACTCCCGATGGCAGTACTGTTTCTTCTCTTTTTTTTTTCTTTCTCATCCGTTAGTGCTTATATTGCCAGCGTCATATCCGCGACGGAAATACGTCAGTCAAATCTTCTTGGACCCCGGCATAAAACACTTTCGTGTTAAAAGAACGAAATAAAAAGTATATTAAGGTTGCAACGATGTTCGAACGCGGGCCGCCTGTGTGGAAGCCCAGTACTCTCCCACAGAACCATGCCGGTTCTTGAAACTCCTTTGCAAAAATACCCTATACAGACTTCATGTGGGGAAGGAATCACTTTAAAGGGACACAAAAGAGCAAAACGATTTTTCTCGCATTAGTAAAGTAGTCTTCCACGACACCAAAAACACCACGCTTACTGCGCGAAGACGCTTAATAAGCGAGAAAACGCGCAAAAAGAAAATACAGGTGGCGACGCCACCTTGGAATTCCCCCACCATTTGCCCTGAGGTCACATATTTTTGACGGCGCCTTCTTGGGCCTACGTAGTTCCTAATCGGTTAAATCGAAGTGCGGCCAGAGACTTGACATAACAAGTTTGTGGAAATTTCGTCGAGCCAGTGGCGCCAAGATACGTTAAATGCGCTTTGAAATCTTTTACGTCCCGAATTACAAAGTTCGGCGCGAAACTTAAAATGAAACTTTGAACTTGGTTTTCTCCTCTAATAATAAACCTATGATGGTGAATATAACTACACAAGAGTTCTCCGAGCACACTTATCAATCTAAACCAATTCATTGTTTCTCTTTAGTGTCCCTTTAACATATGCAACATAGCGTAGTATAAGAGTACGCGTCACACAATTCCAATTGCGAAACGAGTGGGTTGTTGATTGCTTCCAACCCATTACAAAGGGCCTGTGCAATAATTCTTCATCGTCGTCAGCCACAGCACCAACAATGCACACATAACACCTTACATGTGTTTAGCGGGTACCACGGTTCACCGCAGAATCACGAAAAATGGGATAGTGACTGCTAAAATACTTCACAAAACTTAGGACGATTTGTAGCATAATGGGTACCTCTCACGTACACTTGCATTGGTTGCCAAGGAAGCCCATAAGGCCTGCAAGAACCGCTTCCTCGGGGTCTCAATAAAGCTATTTCCCTCTCTCTCGCTTTCTAACGTGAACATATGTTACATAGCGTGGCGTAAGAGTGAAATAACGACCGGGCGTCCCATAATGCGAATTACATTACCAGTGGGTCGTTTAAAGCTTCCAACTCATTACAAAGGGCTCAGCAATATTTCTTCATCGCCATCAGGCACCGCATCAACAAAGTGCACATAATACCTTAATGGTATTTAGCGGTTACCTCGCTTCTCTTCAGATAAACGAATAATGGCGTAGTGGGTACTTCCCAACATCAGAAAAATGATTATTTATTGCGTAGTGGGCATCTTGCACGTGTACTTGCATTAGTAGCCCCAAGATAGATGACAAGGGCATCTAGAAATGCCGCTCTTCCAGCATTCGCTGCGACGGTGCTGCGCTTTCCGCTGAGGCCTGGCGTTTTTTTTTTCTTTAGTGGCAGTTATGTGTAGAGGAATTTACCCAATTTCTGTGGCACATACGCGATTATGATGATGATAGTTTTCTGATAGGCCGCACAGATTTCTGTGGCACATTCACGTTTGTTGGGCTAACTGTTGCCTTCATTTTTAGTGGACCAGTGGTGAGTAGTGCGATTTACCCAATCTCTGTGGCGCATACCCGTTTATGATGCCCACAAGCGTTAGCACTGATCCCGGACATTAAAGGCTCGACCAAGAAAAGCTTGCCTGTTAAAAGAGGGCTTTCGCCTTCGAGTCGTCTTAAGCGAATGCATGAGAGACCCTGTGTGTTTTTGACATATAGATCCCGAAACAAATGTGAATGAAGAAGAAAATTGGACGAGAACGATATTTTCGTGGGCATTTATTTCTGGTTTATATATCTTCTATAATTAGGAGAGGTTAGGGACTTCAGTGGAAGGCGTGCCGCTTGATTATAGCTTAAAATCTCTAGCAAAAATTAGGAAAATATTCGTAAAGAACAACAAAAAAAAGTCATATAATGACGCAAGACTTAGAGAGGACGCCAAGAGGAAGTTGCGAAGATATGAAAGGCCGCAAACGTTTGCAAAATTTCGCAACACCTTCTTATACTCGGTGTCTATAGACACCGAGTATAAGTACGGACGGCTTCGTGGTAGCTTGGAGTTAACTAGGTGTATACCGTGCGGCGTAACGAAACAGAAAGAATCCGACCTTGCATTCAACATCGTGCATGAGGACGACGGATATTCTTTGCTTTAAGCAAAAAAAAAAGAGGGGAACGACCGTCGAAGGCGCCGTGAGATTGCGCGCCTCCTTGAATGAAGGCAGTTGAGCGAGCATGCCGACACCGCGTTAGGCAAACGCCAACCTTAAGCGCGTAGCCCTGGGAAAATAGATCGACTTACAGCTTTGCTCAGCGTTGCCCCGCTATGATATTTTTACTTTTGTCTCATATCTACAATTTCTATCTCAAGTTTCACTGCCGTTTTCCTTTTCCTTTCCACCACCCTTGCCCAGCCTTTCGCCTAAGCAGTTGGCGCCTCACAGAACGCTCGTCATTGTTGTTTTCAATTCCTTTTTTTTACAGCCACCTGCTTTTTACGGAGTATTCTCGCTCCAAGCATTCTCTTTCTTTCCAACTGATAGCAGCACCCGTGAATTTTTGTTTCTTCGGAGAAGGTTGAAAAACAACGGCAATCGGCGCTCCACACAGTAAATTTATCGCATCGCTTTGAATTCTTTATAACATAATTTTTTCGGAAAAACTATTCTTTCAGTACCTGCCAAAGTCATATCTTTCATTATTTTTGTAGATTGAAGGCCAGCCGGGGGCGCACCAATTTTTAGAGCCTAGGGCTTTTCGGCATCTTACGGATTCCAGCGGACTGTTTTGCCTTTTCGCCTTTCAGTTTTGTCTTTGACCGCACAAACATTGTGAAGCAATCTTGGTAGGGTCGCTAGATGCCACATATGCAAAACGTAGAAGGCAGAGTTTCATCTATTGCGTCGTTTTTAGAAGCGTTGAATTCATAGACAGAAGCGGTGGAATCAGCACTCATCGAAAATATTACATGCACTGTCCAGAAAGAATGGGCACAGCTAGAATCCCGATGTCGTGAGTTTTATTCATGTTCACAATGACCGCATTCAATTAGGTCGGTACGAACAAACGTGAGTGCGACGTGCTCTGAATAAATAATTTGAAACCATATACAGTATGTTTCCTCGTATCCTCTGTGCAGTGTGGTGACGTTAAACCTACTCACTAAACCTTTGTTGCGCGTTTATACGTTTAATGTGTAAGCACTCCTTCGCAGCTATTCTGTGAAAGTGCCCGCAGAAAACGTGTCCCGAACACGAAAAAGTGACACCTTGTATCTTGTAACCCTATGTAGATTACATAGGGTAACATACAAAATCAACGGGGAACCACATATTAGGGGTAAGCCAATTCGTAACTTAGGTTTTTTGAATTGACGTACATATTTCACATTAATGCAGAAATAAAAGCGTATGAATAAAAATGTATGCTGGCGCCCTCTAGTGAAAGCAGTAGGAAGTGCGGAGCAGTAATTCGCCGGCCATTGGACGATGCTGGCGTTCACGGGCAAGCAAGCGCTGGCGTTACAAACGTGCAGCCTCCACGGTGTCCATGGCGGCAAACCTTCAGTTAGGATGCAGTGGCCTACACTCCCGTCCTCCTTCCCACTCCTTCGTTTCTCCTCCTCTCCGTCATTTCCCCTTCCCAGCCTCTGATATACTACACTATACACAGCTATGCTATGCATCACCCTCCCCTCACCCTCACGTCTTTTTCCCCTCATTTTTCTATTCAATCCGATTGATGTACTATACTGTAAACGGCTGTGCAGTGATTTACCCTCCCCCTCCTTGTTTCCCTCCTCCTCGCTCTCAGTTCCTTTTTCTACTCTTTGCTAATATATACCACACATGTATATGCTGTGCTTTACCCTCTCCCCTTCTCTTTATCCCTAAGAAAATAAAGAAATTGGGGACTGGTTATCACTTTTTAGTAAGTCTGTAAATAAGTTTCCCACAAAGCATAAGATGATGGCATCTTCATTAATATAAATTCAACGTTGTTATCAATGTTTGGAATCTCACGGATCATAATGTACAAGCTGAAAAGGTCGCAAAATCTTTGTTGGCGTAGCAATCGGTAAGGTTATGATGCAAATCCTGGAAGGGTAGGTAAACAAATTATCGCTTCAAGGAGTTGTGTTACTGCCACAAGAATCTATGTAGGGCATTACACCATATGTGATGAATAAGTAATGAATTACTATCTTACCGTGGTACGAAACATACAATGCCTAATTGCGTAATTGAACAGCAGATATGGCTCAGTGCTCTCCCTCGAACTGCGAGTAGAAATAGGCTGCTGAATGACGCCGAGGAGGCCGGTACTCGAAAAACACTTGGAAAAAAAATCTCGCTGGTCACTGATTGGCTCCTGGGAAGCGTGAAGCGTAGCCAACTCCTAGATTACTTCTGGCGGAGTCCAATTATGGGCGCGCCGACTTCCATTAGGGAGCGCTTCGTTGGTATTCAGGTGGCACGGCGTATTTGCATGCGTCGTGTCATGGGAAATCCTAAACCAGGAAAAAAAAATGCAAAAGACCATGACCAGTGATGCTTCATTTATTCCTGAAACGTAGTAGATGCTTTTATTTCAGTTGTAGCGGGTACAGAAAAAAAAATAAAAAGAGCGCAGCAATCTGCAAATCTCCAACATGCGCACATAGTACCGTTATACAACCTGTTCAAAAAATAGGATTGCCAGCAGCGAAAATGGCCTCTAAGGCGCTGGAAGGATATTTTCTGAAGTGCATAGCACCCTTGAGTGCATACCATCTGGCGCCAGTGTTATTTCTTGTTTTCTTTTTTCCAGTGTTTCTCTACATGTCTTCAGTGGACATATATATCTTTCTGTTGAATAACTGTCTTTACTTAAATTTAAAATTCTTTTTTCCACACGAAAAGATGTAAACGTACGATGTAAGGCATTTACTATTATTGAGAGGTAAGAAGTGTGGGTTGCAACAAAAATTAAGCATTGCGGAATAGCGATCAGTGTTACGAGATTTCCGTAGTGAAAATGCTTGTTGCGTTGCTCTAAAAGCCGTCTACGACATTTGTTTTGTAAAGCAGCATGAACATGAAATCACAAATAACGTAAGAAATGTGCTATAGCACTGTAATGAAGGCGAAGGCTTCAAATTCATTTTTTTGATGACTGCGCGCTTACGTCAGAAAGGCACTAAGTGAGCTATTAACGACTAATATTGCTATAAAAATGTGCAATAGGGTGTTTTACAGGAAAATGACCGAATATACACGATATTATTCCGAAAGACGGGCATTTCTGTATTCGGTCCCCATCAATCTACCGCCACCATGGCGTGGAATGAAACCGACAACTCTTGCTTAGTAACGCAATGAATTAGCCGTTTACGCAACCTACCTAGTTGCAATGATATCATGTGCATGCATGAAAAATACCAGTCATGGTACGAAAAATTATAAGCTATGCATTGATGCAGACAATACCCGTGTTGTCCCAATAGAGGCTCGTCTAAAAGGTGTTAAATATTATGCGCGGAAAATTCTCAATAAGTGCTACTCTGCTTACAAGAGAAAGTCTTTATTGTTTTTGTAAAGAAGCTGCAAACGTAATGGCTGTAATTTTAAACACTGCACAACTTATTTTAGACATATTATTGCGATAGAAATTATATGGACAATCTCGGATGGTTTTTGCCATTGCCGTCGCAGTCATGTCCCGGATATGCGTATGTATGCATATATAAGGAAAAGCCACAAAGAAAAATAAATCAGAAAAAACAAAAATCCAAATCACGCCCCCGGGATTCGAACCTTCAACTCCTCGCACCGCAGCGCGCTGCTTCCAACAACTCGGCCACGCCCAACCGCCTGTTTAGCATAACAACGGCAAGCTATTTATCTACACCACTTAACGCTAACTGCACGCAGAGCTCGGAGGCGCCTCCATTATGTGCAGTATCAACCACGAGATTGCCAGAAGGAACCGCTTTAAAGCAACGCTCCTACATTTTCCTTCAGACGCGCACTAAAAAGTGACCTATTTCTGTACCCACTGACGATGTGGAACGCCGAGTAAACGTAAAGTCCCTTTAAGTAAAAGATGCGTCGAACGCCACTGCATGCCAGGAGACGCGGAGGGGTCATTCCCAAGGAGCTTAAAAAATTTTTAAGCCTCCTTTGTGCCTCCACGCGTCGCAGTTTTAATAAGAGCGTTCGGTTGTAGCGCGCTGCTCGAACATGAAGAAGTAATAACCGTCACAATAAATTCGCGCTCGTCCTGTGCGTACCTGCGCGTTCTTTTCGAGTGTCCTTCCTTGTGTTTGAGCAGTGCGCTGCAAGTGTCGAGCTGTGACCGTACTTAGTTCGCGGTCCTCCTGTGTGTGTTATTTTCGCCAGTTCTTCGCGCTCAAGCGGCGCGTTGCAAGTATCGAGCTGCTTGCCGTTCTTCGTGTGACATTCTAATTTGTTGCTATCGCATTCATTGCTTCGCCGTTGCGGTGAAAGTGTGCCTCTTTTGTGTACTTGCTCCGTTTCAAACGTTTAGCGAGCTCGTAATAGTTTGTTTTATTTTTCAACAAAACACTCACCGTGGTATCCCTGAGATATTCTCATCATGCTGCCGGAAGTGTAACTGAGTGAAGAGTAAGTAGTACTGCGAATATTATTTTAAAAACGGGTCAACTGAACCTTTCAAGACTAAAGTGTTGGTGTTGCGAATGAAAATTATTTTACAAGTTTCCATTGCGGCCTTTTTTCGGTTCAACTAGCCTAGTAAAGCATTAATTTAATACGTGAAGTCCGATTCATTGATTTATTGCCATTGAGTGTCTCTAGCAGAAAAGGGGGATTTTAATGCGCCGCCAGTAAGTTACCTGAATATACTTGCCTGTCTTATTAAGAATATGTATTTTGTTAGCGCACCCACTGCAGCCGTTAGGGAGCTATGTTGCTGCGACGCTGCGGACGGCGTCGAAATATCGAGAATAATTTCAACGGTGCACTAAGAGTTGTTTATAATAAAGAATGTTTCAGTCACAGGAATTTACAAAAACAGTTCTGAAATTGTACAATTAATTAGCCTCGATTGGCAGCTTCCCTTTGCCGATTACTTGCGAAGTTCTTGCTAAAAGCGACTTTGTAGCAATTTAACTGCAAAAAGAAAAGAAACATCTGTGTGATAATGTAATTTTTTTATTTTACTGCAAGAAGTCTGCCTGTGTAATAAGTGATAAATAGTTTCCGTGATCACGCATTACAGTGCTTCTTGTTTCAACATGAATACGTCGTTGCTTGAATAGATAAAATCGAATTCCCCGAGTATGTTTTGGAATTAGTCTTGGTTGTGACTGTTATTATTCTTTCCATCCCGCATTAGATTGTAGTATTGCGAATTGTAATGACTTGTTGTAATGCACCGCAGGATAACCATTGTTCTCGCCTCTGAAGTTCCAAATAAACGACGTACGATTTGCTCGAACCAACAATCATACTTACATGCATAAGCGTTTTCACCGAGTTAAAACATATTATACTATATTGCTACATTACGGGCTGTTTCGTTTACCCAAATGTACGCTGAACGTTACATAATTAATATAGAATTGTATGTGAATCATTCAATTAATGACCACTTAAGGGACGGCCTGACGTTGCGCAAGACCGCTACTGCATCATTTTGTCGTTTGTAGCTCAATAATCTATTGAGACCAAGTTGTTTCTTGTCTTTGTTTTTCTTTTGCCGGAAAAAGTAAATTGGCGTAGTCATGGCTACGTATAAGCGATCTTGAGTGCTCTAACGGTGCGGAGTAAGCCTTCGAGCGCCGTTGCTGCGTGTGACTCCCAGGGGCACTAGACTAGATTAGCAACATAGTTGAAGCAGGGAAATGCGCGAATCTGCTTCCAGCGTTCTCACATCCCTACTAGATGTTGCGGCACTATGGGCTCTAGACGAACATGCTTCGTGACCGGCTGCCTCTTTTTTCGCTGTGTACCGGGATGGTCAATCTGTACACGTTTACTTGTACCAGACGTCTGCTTCGATTTCGACGTGTACTAAGAAGACTACTATTTTTACACGCGTGTGCGAACACACAAGTTGCAGTGCCCGAGCAGTCCTCGCTGCGAACTTGGACATTTAGCACCTTGCGAGCCAGCTATTACAATGAGCTATAATCTAAGTATTACACAGATAATATCAGTGACAAAAGTGTCTGCATAGATAGATAGATAGATAGATAGATAGATAGATAGATAGATAGATAGATAGATAGATAGATAGATAGATAGATAGTATAATAGATAGATAGATAGATAGATAGATAGATAGATAGATAGATAGATGATAGATAGATAGATAGATAGATAGATAGATAGATAGATAGATAGATAGATAGATAGATAGATAGATAGATAGATAGATAGATAGATACATCATTCAAAAGAAAAAAAGATATCGGTATTACCGTACTCGGGGGTACTGTGTTCAGCTGAATTTGATTTTTGGACAGGTTTCTGAACTAGCCGTGCATTGAGAGTGGCCGAATTTTGGATGTGACGCGTGGTGTGTTATTGCGCAGGTGTGGCATGTATACAGTGAAACCTCGGTGATACGATCACAGCTCATACGAATTTCGGGGTGATACGAATTTTCGTTGGTCCCGGACAAGGCCCATTGGCCTGCAATGTAATGGAGTACGGTGTTTGAGAACCGATTTTCGCCGAGTGAGACGTTTGATACGAACGTACGCTACCGCCCAGGTATGAAGATGTGCTGTCCGCGCTCTCGCGGAAGACGCGCCAAGCACGGTGAGCGCGAGAACGCAAGCATGGGCATGCGCACCACGCTGCCAAATCGTCAGAATCACGATGTAAGAAAAACACTTTTCTTACGGTCAGAATAAACCTTGAAAGACGCGTCAGCGACCTCCGAGATTTGTGCGCGAATCATTGAGGCTCCAATGTGCCTCCGTGTGCCTTCGCGTTTAGATTACAGAGGACATTAGCGCCATTTTGTTTTGTTTTTTTTCGAACGTCGACGCGGGCTGCTGTCGTTGTACTGTGTTTACACGTACCCGCCTCGTACCCGCCTCGTGTGAGTCAAGCCTCAACAATGTCAACATGCGCGAACGTTGAGGTCGCACTTGTGCGGGCACGGCATAAATCTCCCAAAAAAACACCCCCAACACCTCCGCGATAACAAAATCATAACATGGGACCGTGGTTCTGTAGTTTCGTGGCCTTTATCCATCGCGTCAAAGCGCTTCTTTTGTTACTTTCGCAGCATTACTCCGGTGTCATGCAAAAAGCTTACTCAAAATTGGAAGGGGCTACTGCTGTCGCGGGTCACAATTGACACACCTGGTTCATTAATTGAATACGCGCGAACAGGCCGTATATTTACGAGTGCTGGTTTGATTGCCGACATCTAAAAATTTACCTGACAATCATTCAGGGTTCCTCCTGACGTTGCTCCGGCCCTGAAAAACAATAAATGAAAATGTACGCCAGCTTTCTTTTGTCGCATGCCAATTTTCCATGATTTCTGGTGATAAGAATTTCGGATAATACGAATATTTTGGTGGTCCCGCGAGATTCGTATCACCGAGGTTTCACTGTATTATTGCGGTGGATTTGCAAGAATAAAGTCCGGTTGCGAGTTGACGCTCTTTCCTTTCGCCTTTTCTTCTCGGTGGTTTGCGTCGTGGAATTTTCTTGTAAAGAAATGATCATCATGAACCGGCACGCACTTTCTTCCTCTTCGTCCTCTTCTTCATCTGCATCGCTCCCAGAACGCATGCGCCGATTTGTCCGGCGTCGAATGCAATCGAGGAGAACAATTACAGAGAGAGAAAGAGGAAGAAAGAAGGTAAGAAAGGAACAAACAAGACAGAAATAGAAATAAAGAAGAAAAAATCTTGGTGAGAAAACTACATGGGGAGGTGGGGTCGAACCTGCGTGCCCACAATCCGAAAGCGAACACCGTAAAACGCTCGGCTATCCAGGCACAGTAGCAGAGCATCGTAGCAGGCCTTGCATAGCATATTATAGCGAGGGATGGGAAGGCAATGTGAAGGTGACGACGAGAGAAAGAAGGAGGGGAGACAGTAAATCATAGAAAGAATGAGAAAGAGATAATAGCGAGAAAAAAAGGCAGAAAGAGAAAGAAAGCAATGAGTGAAAGAAAGAAGAAGCAAGCAAGAAAGAGAGAGAGAAAAAAAACACACAATACAAATAAACAGAGAAAAAAAAAGACGACAAACAGAGAGACGAGAGAAAAGAAAAAATTACAAGACGAAAGAAAGAAATAGAAAATTTAAGAGAACGAAGCAGGCCGCCCTTCTCCGCACTTCTTTCAGGCTCGCACCGCTGGTGCGTAGCTGCTTTAATTTTTTTCTGCCTCGGTCTTCCGTTTTCTCCGTTCAAATTTATCCGTATACGAGGAATGACAGGAAGCCCTTCTGCGAAAGGAGAGCTAAGAATAGCCTATTCACATTTAAATAGGACGTCCCCACGGCAACAGACGGAGTCTGTTGATTTTTACGGGAAGTGCACGTGATATTACTGAGATTCCTGTTTGTCGTATACCGAAGGCTTGAATGGGAAACCTCGCAGGAGTGAATTTACATACACAGATTGACAGCAGAGACGCAGCGTATAGCATCGATTGAATGGATGTGGCGGCAAGAAAAAGAGGGAGTGCGGCAGAGCAGAAGAAACCCTATTAGAGCCGTATATTTGCAAGCCTAACATATAACAATACCGCTTCCTTCCTACCCTTGGTTTAGTGGCCTACAATTCCGGCCGATAACTAAACCATTCACGGCGGTTTCCGCATACGTAAGAAGGAAAACAATAGCGACGTGAGACACCGAGGCTGAGAACAGGGGCAACGAACGAGATTTCTTATTCAGCTTTCTGCTCACCAGATGCGCACGCTCCACTGACGTGAACACCAGTGCAACGGGCATACCTAGGAACAAAGGCCACGACGGGGAATGGTGAAAGAAGTGATCTCGGCATGTAATTCGGTGATCATGGCTGCTTCTTGTGCTCCGATTGTCACCAAAAAATTATCTCTCATCTGCGTCGTTGCAGAGTTGCTGCAGGTTAGTTCCAACATTTGTTCTCCCCCCTTCCACACCTTGCTGTTTTGTTGCCGCGGGGAGCAGTACAAGGTAGTTTTGCGTTTCACATGCAAGTACCAAATAGTTCGCTGCTAACACCCCGTATCTGGACTTCTTACCAGAATGTATTCCCTTCGTTTGCTGATTCACTGACTGCCATTGTATATCCTGAATGTTAACGAGACGCGCTTAGCACGTATGCGAGGGAAGACACGTACCAAAGGCTTCTCGAGCGTGCAGTGATTTTTTTTACAAGTCTTTCCTCTTCACTTTCTAGCCGCAGGAAACGTATATGGCTTCCGATTATTTGTACATTTTCAAATTTGACTTGCTGAAAGTAAGCAAGAAGGTTCTATTTTTCCTTTTTTTCTGGAGAAGTTTTCACGCAATAAGCTAAAATGTCTTTAACAGTCCCTACTCCATGACACAACTCCGTATTTTCTCTGCGAGCGCCTGTTTGAATCGGAACACTGCTTTTGAGTTATTTCTGCTTGCTTAGGTGGTAGCACCAGTAGTATTATTTCTCGCTGTTCTGCGAGCTCTTGCCTTCCAATTTTACCTTATAATTCTGTTTTTCGTGTAATCAATGGTGACACAGGATCTTTAAGTGGACATGTGTGTACTGACAAGATGAAAAGCTCACATTACATGGGCGTAGTTAAAAGCCAGGAATCAATCGCGAGAGGTGCGTGCAATGTGGACCTTAAAAGCAAACTTCATTTCGCCTGCGTGGATTTCGGGGATGACTTCTTTTTTACATTCCTGCCACTGAAACCGTCTGAACACTTCGACGAAAAACAGTTTTTTTTTTTCAAGAACCTATTTAAAAAGCAGGAATATTTTTACGTCACTTTCCTTACATCCATGCTACTAAATGTCACTGTCAAGATAACTGTCTT
>NC_051177.1:133207961-133240884 GCF_013339695.2 Rhipicephalus sanguineus
TGTTATTACGAGGTACACCCACAGGCATGCGCACTTCGCGCTGGCACATATGTACGTTCCAGAGGATGGTAATTTAAGTATGCAAATATTGTTTTCCAGACTTAGACATTGCCTACCGCGGATTTAGGAGAAAGAGTGAATGGTATTGCGAAATCTAGAACACCTCGTGGAAGCTTACTGCCTGCATTTGATTTCGACAGCATGCGGTTACTAATAGTAGAGCATTAAATAGATATATACATTTCACGGCAAACGATTCGAGCATTTGTCCAAGGAAGCATTTTGTTTTTCATCATTGCTAGCCTATTTTATGTCCACTTGAGGACGAAGGTCTCTTCACTAATCCCCCACTGATCCTATCCAGCGTCTTCATTACTATTTTTTGTGTGTTTGTGGCATGCACAAGAACGAAGAAAGCAGTCAGGTTGCGGTATCCGTAATGCGGACTCCCTTGACGTGAAGTGGCACGCCGTGTAGTGGTTGATTGTTGGCTAACAGAGTTTTAGAATTGTGTGCGCAGACGTTGCGATGGCTGGGCACGTACGCTATACTGTATTCGGAAAGTAACGTGCGTACACAAGCGTCTAGTCTTTGACAGATGTGCAGTGGCAACAAACACAAGAAACTGTGCACCCGAAGCTCTGGGTAGCGTATGCTAATACTGCCTAATTTTAACCACGTGGATTTTCTAACGTGAACCGATTACATCACATAGGAGCGTTTTTGCGCTCATTTACCCTCGATGGGTACCTAGATTGACCATTAACAGTCAGCTTGGAAACTATAAGCATGTAGTGTGTTTAGACATGCGTATAAAAATTCGCATCGTTTTTTTTTTTAGTAGCGGTGGTTAAAGCATGGACGCACCGCGTTCCCCATAAATGTACCGTTCAGCGGAATCATTTGAGAATCACTTGACGGACCATACCAGCTTCACAGTTCAACAGTACCTGCTGTGTCTAGCGTCGGTAAGCATGCCAGAAACAGGTACTGCTCTCGTGTAAAAATAAGTATTTATTGTAAAAAAATACAAACAGCGCTAAAAGCAATGCTCAGCGCTGAAGGAAACGATAAACGTGCCATCCGATGTTTTTTCGGACAAATATATTCTGGTGCTTAACGAATACCTTTCATCTTGTCAATGTCTTCAGCAGCTTCCTGCCGTTAAAACACCTGGGAAACAACTGGGTTCATTATACTCAGCACAAGACGAAGTATTGAGAATACACAGTTGGATATGTGAGGTCCTTGATATAGTACATCGTCAAGCACCAAATAAGGGCTTTCTCTAGAAGTGTGCCAGCCGAAAGTTTCACATTCCCTTGCACTTGATCGCAGTAGAACGCCTTGTTGTAGTACTCCCTCCAAATTCTGTGGTCAGGCGATGGGCGGGCTGCTGTCATGTCATCCTGACGAAAAAAAAAAAGAAAAGCAGACGATACATGCGACGTTGTGTTCTTAGATCACCTGGTGTTTTCGCCCATCACACAAAAACTGTAAACGGACGTTTTCAATCAGTTATACACCTTGACCAATTTTGTGTAGACAGCGTCACAGAAGTTACAAATATGAAAGTGTTTTCAGAAGTTGCTAATGAAGCTTTCTAATAGTGTTTTAACCATAAACTTACTACAGCTATGAGAAAAAGCTTAGCATGATTTCCTCAGAAATACCCATCGATCTCCACGAAATACATGCGGGCATTGCACATCTGACCGAGTATGACTTTGACCTTGTTGCACTTCTGCATGAAACTTCCAGTTTTTCTTAAAAGTGAAGCGCTGTTTCGAATGTCGGCTGCAAGTAAAAACCACAGCACAGTCGCAATTTGATGAGAATCACGTACAAGGAATGTACTTATCTGCAGGCAAACTTGGCTTAAAATTTGGTTGCACAATATTGCACAATATTGCAACAGCGCAATATCGCAAACGAATTTTCTTCCATACCAGGTGAATGACAGTCACGGCGAATATTTGAATGGTAGCAGCCAATGCATGATTAAAAATTAATTCGCTGCTGCAGGTTAATGCTCGGCTGCGGCAGCGATATTTAGATGGGAGTGAAAAGCAAAAAAAAAAAAGAAAGTGAATAAAAAACGCAAAAAGAAAGATCGCGTGCTCAGTTACGGCATTGTAAACAACGCCACGGCCGGTGTTGCTGCTGCTACTGCTGGAAAACCTGCAAGGTGTGCGCTCCTTGCCAGTTGCTCGATAAAACTGCACCTGGCTCTTGTGTCAGACGGTTTTGTCACCTGCAAAGGTATTCAAATTCTGTGTATACTATCACGAGGATGAACAACAATTATATCCCTTATTACGACTGCTGTATGCACTTCACTTCTCTGTAGCAACATTAAGAATGAGCAATCCAACATAAATAATAAGCTGCCAACGAAAACAACAATACTTTTATACAACCACGGTTATATATCGCTGTTGCATCGCATGAAATGATGGATGAGAGAACAAAAATGCCATCAACTAGCTAACGTCTAATTACATACGACGCATTACTTTACCTTCATCGAGATCAGCAGTTTTCACAGGCACCACAGCTGGTGCATGATGCACTGATGTACTTGTCCACACTTGACTTGGCACTGCATAAGACCCATGGGGGGCAAATGTGACCCGAAACCACAGAAATCATTGAAGGGGCACAGTAAATACGCAAGTGTATTCACGAGCATGAATGAGGCTGGCTTTAAAACTTGTTAGAAATTAGGCAGCAAAATGCGTTTTAAAGACCGTCGCTATTCAGAAAGTCAAATTGCTGATTTTTCCTGCTAAAAACAAGAGATGCCGCTAGTATCTATGAGCGACTGATCCAATCAAACGGTACTAACGTCTTCGGTGCTCGTAAGTGCAGTTTTATTACTTTTTTATTGCGGAAAAACTTTTCCGCTTCCCAAAGGTAATCAAAGAAATGTAAATGCGAAGTATAACGACCTACCATGAAAGGATGTCCTAACATCATTAAACTGCTAACAAAAATATGCTTCCTTTGATTGCCGCATTGTATCATTGACCATAAATGCAGAGGACAGTTGCTAGCCGAAAGATAAAAAGCCATGCTAGAGCTAAAATTACACAGCTTGTCAAGCAACACGAAGTGATTTTCTCATTGACACCTGTCAAGAGCGACGAAAGCCTCTGAACTGTATGAGAGTTCACAATAAATGCGACCAGCACGACAACACGTGCGTGACTATAGAGACGGATGACGATTACAACAAAGATAAGTACTCGTATAATCGTAACTCGTACGCATACTCGTATAGTTATTTCAAAAACCGTCAAAAGAATATTCTGGCAGCTCAATACCGTCATTCATATATATCAGCGCAAGCATGCAACAATGTGAACGCTAACAGCACGAGCATATGTGTGAAGAAAGAAGAGTACTCACCCAGGCGGTTACGATGCGCCGGGCTGTGTCCGCAGTGAACGCACCAGCGAGACAGAAATGGCGCGAAAGCGTCGTGTAATCCTGCAACTGCTTGCGTGTAGCCATTTCACGTGCAAGGGGATGTCGCTATGTTCTCGCAACCCCCCCTTAATGTTGAGATAAGAGAATTTTTCCATGGCGGCCGAGTACCGGCTCACGCGGCACGCTCAACAAACCACACCAACCTATCAAACATCCGCCGCTCTCGTAGAAGGAAACTAACCACTCGCCCACTCGCGCCAAAAACGCAACCCCCTTCCCATCGCACAATATCTTCGAATTCTCGTTTTTACCTCCTTCCCGCAAAAACAGCAGAAGCGGAGTGCAACGGAGAGCGTAGCAGCCCCTATTCTCTCTCACGCACGCAAGAGAGGGTGCGTAGTTAGCTCCATGCGTATACCTCCTCGCAGCATAGCTCGCCTTTGCGGCTGACGCTGTCGGCGCATGCGTATACACCGACGCTTGCGCCGACAAGTTATAACACGCGGGAGCATACGATGAGCTGTAGCCAGGATTCTCACTTATGGCGCGTTCACACTTGGCCTCGATGGGGGCGAAAGCGGCAAAACTCGCCGGAAGTTCACTCGCTTCGCCGCCTAAGCGGCCGGAAAACCACGCCGCGAGGCGGACGCGAAAAAATCGGTCCGAGACCGATTTTTCCGCCACGCGAAAGCGGATCGCCTTTCCGCTTCACGGGAAGCCGTACTTTGGCTGCGCTAGCTTAAATCACGTGACGTAAACAACAGACCGCAAATTCAACATGGCGGCCAAGGCGTCGGCGGTGGCTCGCATCGGCGCATTCGCAAACTACCCGTGCAGCGCGACAAGACTCACAGCCTCGACAAGGACGCGTTCCTCGAGAACCTGGTTTGGATTACGATTGACGAGAACACTGGAAGTAGAAAAAAGGTGTAGCAGCAGCGAGTCGGCGTGCCCCAACGTGCCTCGCGTTTTGCAAAGCCGGGTGAATCCGCCGCCGCCGCCACTGCTGCCGTGTCCGCTTATGTGGTTTCTGCTGGTGTATCTCCCGAAACGGCGGTTTGAAAAGGTGAAAGCTATTTATTTTCCGTGTTTTGCATACTTAACTTGAATTTGGTACGAAATTAAATGCTCAGGAAACGGGGAAAAGAGAATTAATTCTCGAAGTGGCGAAGGCCGCGGCGGCGGCGACAGTATGCGGGAGAGGCAGAACAAATGTGAACATTTCCGACGCGCGCGAAAACGGTTTTCCGGACGCTCTGGCGCTTTCGCTTTCTCTTCGCTTCTCAAGTGTGAATGCGCCTTTACGCGGCCCACACCGACGCGCCACTAATACTGCAGGCCGTCTATAAGGCGGCGGTGCAGGGTGCACGTTTTTTATATACGCCTGTCACGGCTAACTCCTTTTCGAATCCCTACTATAGCCGGGAGTTTTCCTGAGTTTTGAAGCGTCCCGCCTACAGGGCATGCGTTAGCCAGGACTTGATTAAGAGTGTAGTCAGGGGCACGCCGTGAGCGGTTACTGACCGCATGTTTTACAAACGTAACCCATACTCATATAAACACATGCGAGTACGAGGGCCCGAACGACACCCAGCGCGTGCGGACACCGTCTACGTAGAGATCAGACATGTCATATGCTACAATTAGCACACATAACTCCCACAATCACGTACACTCACTTTATTCTGTTATAGCGTCATCGCAGATGTTGGCAAACCGTGAAAACAGCAAACAGAAACGAAGAAAAAAAGTGGACGGCGGTGGCCGCAACAATGGGCGCCATCGAAAGTCTAGCTTTTTCGCCTTACCGGCGAGGCGTGTCCAACTTGAATGACTACCGCGTACGTTCTGGAAGCCACCGTACTATATCTGCACCTCAAACTACCGTCTTTAAGCCAACAAAAACCAATATATATAGTGCGTCTGAGTGTTCGGCACACAGGCTTTTTTTTTTCACGTTCCCACGCGCGGAAGCACGCTGCACACTCAAGGTCGATGGAAATGTTATTATGAAGTAGACTAAAGTGCATCTCAGAACGACATCTGGCACCTGCACTAGTGCAGACACAACGTGCGATCAGCAAGAAATGACGCTTGATGATCGTTTGCATCGTTCACTTTATGGGAGCTTGTACAGCAACGCACATAACGGTGGCAACTCGTTAACTGACAGCTTTAGTTGGGCATCCGCAACAGCCCCGTGGACACAGGCTGCTGTTGGAAATGGCTGGCAGATAAGTTCCCCAGAGCTGCTGCAAACGCCCAGCTAAAGCTGTATAATTAGTACCTACGAAAGCAGTACAGTCACCGTTAACTGGCGCCCGTTGTCCGCAGCTCCATGAATATTCCGCCCTCCACGCGTCACTTCGTGCACGGAGCCGGCGTCAACACCACCGAAGACGCGCATGAACACGGAACTGATGAAACTTCAAGACACGCAACCCGCGCAACCAACGCAACCACGCAACGTATTCCAATAGACGAGGAGACTGAGACCACTGAGAGAGGAGGCAGAAGCGGCGCGGCGCGCCACCCCAGCGCCGACCCCGTCTCCGCCAAAGGGCAAGCGCGCGATATGTATGGCGTATACGGCGGCTCTTTTATCACGGAAGCCAATCGAAACGCGCTTCAGGAGCGTCCAGTGACTCCTTCCGAAATGCTCTTTTCTCTGCCTGTACCTTCCAAAAGGTATCAGATGGACACCCGAAGAGAGTCACGGTTCCATGACCATCTTTTGACTCTTTTTTTTTTCTTAGAGTGTACCAGGTCTTCAATACAAGCCGCTCCTAGGGCGACGTTGCGGCCTCTTCGAGAAACCGGAGGAAATGACAAACTGTGACTGTTTGCAGACAATGTTGGTGCGTAGCAATTGGACGGTGCTATAACATGACTTCGTTTTGTTTGTTTTGTCGCCTGGTGTCGGTACAGACTCTTCTTCTCTTTCATTCTTTTACAACCCTTTCCCTCTTCTGAATTACAGCGTAGGAAACCGGAGACCTCGTCTCGTTAACCTCCAGGTCTTTTCCTTATCTTTCTCTCTGTCTTTAGCTGTACGTAAAGTGACACGTCATAATCTGTCCTGGGGCTGCAACTTGCAAATAACTGGGTGGTTTTGTGAACTCGCCTGTGAATATGGAACTCTCGTCCCGGCGCTCTCCATTGCTATGTTGTTTTGTTTGTTTTGGTCTTCATATATAATAATTTTAGCATCATTATGTATGCATTGTTTCTTTGCTTTTTTTCGCTGGACGACATAGAAAAATGGAGTGGCCGAGGTTCTCTTTACATTATTCTCTTAATATATCAAGCACTGTGTTACAGAACAGAACAAAATGACCTATTGGTAAAATAAAAAAGTGCGGTCATAAGAACTAGTAATAGTTTCCTGTTACCTATTTCTTTAGAGCCTGTTGCCTATTTTTTAAAAGTGTCTGTTGCCTATTTCTTTAGAGCACAAAGGACGTTGTGTTCTCCCCTATTGAATTCTATACAATGCAAGAGCAAACTTTTGTGCCATTGCGCAAGCCGCTTACCAATGATAACCCCACGGACTTGTAGTTCGTTAAAGAGCCGCCTTGAGCGACTATAGTGTGCCTTGGCTTCGTAGTTGTCGTGGAGCGTCATTCAATGTTTTCGATATGCTAATACCGCTTCGGTAGTTATTTCGGGAGCCCCGCTCGGATGGGGGGGAGGATCACTGTCGAGCTCTAAATTTAAAACATGGGGTGTGTGACCCTTTACGACCGTTAGCAGTGCTTCTCGTGGGGCGTAAGAGAGACGGAAAAAGTGAATGAGATATAGTTTTTCGCGGTTAAGGTTGGTTGGGAGGAGAGCCGAGGGTGTGACTGGAATATATGACCTGCGCCCCGTCGTAACTTGCAGTCACCTTGAGAAGGAACAATGGCTTTCGCGCCAATAAAAAAAAGTCAAGCTTTTCTCCTCGCAATTTCTGATTCAGCAATTCTTACGGTCACGGCTATCTTTTAGCTTTAACTTACGAGGTCATTTTTCATTAAATGATAAAGAGGAGAGCACAGGTGCAGAATAACTGAAGCGAGAGGGCTGCCAAGAGAGCCATATTCGCTTATCTTTGATAGAAGCTTTGTGAACGGAATTATCGAGTCATATAGAAAGCCAAATAATGCGCCGCGTTGATGATGCCTACGTGTTTGATTTACGGCTTCCTTAACGTGAGTGGCTGTCGACCTTATTCACTTAATGTGTTGAGTTGTAGAAGTTATTATTTTCTCTAATTTTCTTTTATGGAAATTTTTGAAACGCGTTGTAGGCGCGCAAGAAATATGCATGTCAGAAGTCCGGAAATGTAGCCTAAATATGAAAAAAATTAAAGAAACGACCGCCAGCTAGCAACAAAAGTTGAGCTAGCTATAAAAGTTAAGCGCAGCTGCCTACAAATAACATCATGTGTAGAGTGATATTGGAACCAATTAAAGTACAAGTGCGTGTGAATAATAAATAAGGAACTAATGCCATGGTTACGCTTGTTTAGCTTTAGTACTTTGAATATTTCGTGGTATGACCTTAAGAAGGCCAACAAACGACACCGTTCTTGGGTAAAATAAATTTCGTAGCTGCCTGTTTGGCAGATCATGACAGCAGCAATAAAAATGTTCAAGAACACTGCAGACACGCGCATCGCTTCTTCATCAGCTTATGTACTCCACCAGGTAATACAGCTCCAGCGGGAGCTTCTGCCACCCTTTGCGCTTGACTCAGCCACAAGTGGGACTGACATTGCCAAGAATAAGTACGAAAGCACAGCTGTTATCAGCATCTGACAAAGAGCTTTTCTATGCTCTTGTCGTACCATGCACATCATTATCATACTCATCTATTTATTGACGCCTGAATCACTACTAACCAGTAGGCAGGGTCAGTGATATACACAGTGAAAGTCGCAAAAAGGTTTAGCTATCCCATCAGACGACACTGGCAGCCACGGAGCTTGCTTCGCTTCACGACGCATTACGCGCAGTTTGTGAACTACGCAAAAAATTGAGTGTTCAGTGACTTCAATGCAGCACTTCATTACCTTAAGAGCCTCATTATACGCTAGCTTGAAAAGCGCCGCGTGAGGCACAAAAACTCACGAGACCTTGGACGTTTGAAATAAATAAAATCTGGTGGATGCTTCGCACCTTCTAGGAATGTGAACGCGAACGCCTAGGTGGAGCCATAGCGATGTGAGGCGAAGCTCTGAGCCCAGGCGGAGACGCACAGGCACAGTGCACCGGAGTTTTCGAAATGCGACAGCAACTCCAGAACCCGCAGCCTAGCGAGCAGAAGCAGCCAAACTGAGCCCGACCCTGTCTCGAAGCGAACGCGACTCGCGTGTCTCCAGCCGTGTGGACCAGGCATGCTTGTAAGGGCCATCGCTGCAGGACCGGTGTGAAGTACGCGTCTCACCCTTCTTCACGGCGCTGCTGCTTATGTGAACGGCGCAAGGATGAAGCGGCCGCGCAGCTTGCACGATCACGCACATTTAGGAGCGGAGCTGCTTAAGTCGGACTTAATGTGCCACCTGAATCCGAAAACTATCATCACGAGCCGGATGTATAGTCTCTTCTAGAGCGCGGTAGGCGTCCCAGAGCTAAGCCGGGCGTAATGTGTCTGCTCAACACGAAAATCATAAATCAGCACGCGATCTCTTCCAGAGTGTGTTGAAAGTTCCATAGAGGTTCCAGAGCTTGGTAGGCGTTCGTGAGGCAAGCTAGCCAGAGACGGAGCACTACGACGCTCACCAACGGTTCCATAGACGTTCAAGAGCGCGTTAGGCATTCCTGATGTAAGCTAGCCAGCACGGTGTGAGAAAAATAATGTTTCAAATGTTTCTGAGTCCGTGCTAGACAGAGACGGAGCGCTAGGACGCGCACCAATGGTTCCATAGACGTTACTGAGTGTGCTGGCATTCCACCAGTACGCTAGCCAGAGATGGAGCGCTAGGACGCTCGCCAAAACGAGCCTGAGTTGAAGCTTAGTTTAGCTTGTGGGTATACTTTGATAAACACGGGCAAATACTGGGATGGAGCTTGTATAAGGGGAGTAAATGAGGGATAAACAATATTTAGATTTATATAGCATAACCATTGTAATATGAAGGTTAAAGCTTTATAAGACTTATCAAAACGTGATATAGCATAACCTAGCAATACTATAGCAACACTTAATCAAAACCATTAGACAACAGGAAATACACATTCGCTGTGCCTTTAGCCTTGCAGTAGCAACGCCATACAAAGCCAGCCGCGGCCTTTTTTCTTTTAAGCGAAGCTCTGTATGACTAGGTACTTGTGGAACACGTCCGCGGACAAACCACAGGTATAACAACAATTTTCGGCTAAGCGATTAACTCCACTAATCGCCACTAATTAACTACACTAATTGATAATGGACTTTAGGAGAAGGATACTTTGTAGTTTACACGACAGGATCTGCAGAAGTCGGGCACGTCTACGGCTCATTGCACACAGCAGCTCCGCGAATTTGTACATAGATATTATCCGTCTTAGAAGAAGCGTTCAGTATTTCCAGACATCGAATCACGCTTACGTCACCATGCTGCCCGCATACTCTGAAGGTAAGCAGACTGTCCCAGAATGCCGACTTAAACTGTCCTCGCACTGAAAGACAATCGAGGCATAATTTTATTTTTCTTGACTTCGGAGCAGTTGAAGGGACTTCCCTCTATGCTTCCCTGTCGTCGTCGTCTCATCTCTCGCCTTGGCATCACGCAGTCTGATGTCTCGCGTTGGCGTCACTTTGGTCCCACGTTTGATACACATAAGCCGACCAGGCTGCCCGTTTGGAACGCCAGCGCCCACTTGCCCGTGACAACGAGGCGCTGCCCGTGAACGCCAGCGTCGCCGAAGGGCAAATTCGCTTGTCCGAGCCCGCGAAACGCCAGCTTCGGGAGTTAGACCCAGATCTACGGAAGAGAGAAGCGCAGGCGAAACGCCGGCGCCGTGAGTTAGACGCACCGCGCTCGGAGCAGCAAACAGTAGAAAAAAAAGTAGAAAGGAGACCACAGAACAGAAAATAGATAATCGTAAAACAAATAAGATAACCACAGGGAAAAGAACAGAAAACGATAGAAAATATCACATACGCATGCGAAAAGAACATAAGAAGAGCAGATAAACACAACATAAACACAACGGAAACACGAGTGAATCAATGCTGCGCAGTTCGTACAGCTTTCAACTGCCCTAGATTTTTCTGAATTTTTTTTTTTGCGTGGCAGTGTCCTATAAGGGAAACTATATTTATCCCGCTTTGTGTGAAACCAGGATTTATTTAAGATCGAAGCTCTTTTCGAACATTTACTGTGCGTCCACAGTCATCACGATACGAGTATACGCCCTGATTTATGGCTGCAATTCAACACACCTTGTGAACGTAATTGGGGCGAAACAAACGTTCGGCATATAAGTTCTGAGAGAACCGGTTGACTTCGCTTCACATATTCCAGTATTGCCGCTCTATTTGTGCAACATATCTTAGTGTTTTAACCGCATTGCGTATAGGCTTCCTTGCCGCGTTGCAGGGGCGTAGCCAGAAATTTTTTTCGGGGGGGGGTTCAACCATACTTTATGTATGTTCGTGCGTGCGTTTGTATGTGTGCGTGTATATACACGCAAGCAAAACTGAAAAATTTCGGGGGGGGTTCCAACCCCCCCAACCCCCCCCTTGGCTACGCCCCTGCCGCGTTGCTTACGTTGACCTGGACGCCACATTACAAAACTATGAGTTTTCGTCCAGTGGAGCACCATGATGTACTTAATGCTGTTATCATCCGTCCCTATAACAGCGAAAATGAGTTACAAGATTTTTTGGGTGGCCTTGATTCATTGGCCAGAAGATATCAAGGAAGGCAGAGGAACCATGCGATTGCAGACAGTTGGGCGTCGGAAAACGTACAGATGGGCTCTTTATTTAGCCGCTCCTCCGTACGCTGAAAAAAAAAGAAATAAAAATAATACAAAAAAAGAACAGCAGAAAAAACAAAATGTGCTTGATACTGGGGCGCTTAAATAAATGCCGCGCACTAGGAGCACACCTCGTCGTGATGGAAGTGCTCCGATCGCTTTTCCGATAGCATCCCACAGCTAGCACTGAAAGGGGATAACTTTGTGTGTAATATTCGTCTGAATCGCTACGAAAAGCTTTTCTTGTGAAGTGCCCGGTTCGCTTCCACTTACGTATCGCAAGGCGCCTTCAGCGCGCACGAAGAGAAGCACAAGAACGACGTGTCGAGTGGAGACTGCTCAGGCAAGTTATCTTAAGATAAAAGTGTGAAGAGCTCGGGGTGTTTGATTGAAAAACCGCAATAAAGCGAAGAAGGAAGCAAGGTGAAATAATTTAGGATCAACGGGCTTGATGGGATTCACCGTTTTGGTGCACATTGTGTCGGTGATGCGTCCATTTTCAAGCCTCGAGGGAAAAGAAAAATGTACCGAGCCGAAAACGATGTCCTCGGGACAATGTCCATTTAATCCCGCTTTTAAATCGCCCACTCGGGTGGGTTGGTGCTTTTATCCTAATGGTCGGACGCTCAGGACAATGTCCATTTAATCCCGCTTTTAAATCGCCCACTCGGGTGGGTTGGTACTTTTATCCTAATGGTCGGACGGCATCTATAACTTGCAGCGTCAGGGCACGTTTCAAGGATTTCTAGAGCTGAAATTGTAGTTTCCTGGTGAATTTCAATTTCTCCTCAATACTCTCGAGAAAGCAGAGAAGCGATAAAAAAAAAACTGAGCAAACAATCCATTCAAAGAGTACTGTAATCGTTCCTCCTTCTCGTTCATCTTATGCTATCATCCTTATCATTTGGCGTCAAGACAGATCATAAAGAAGTGGAGATGAAAAACATTTCCACCGCGAATGGCACACGGAAAAATATTTCTTGAAGAACTCTTCCGTATGGCACTGAAGTTGATCGCTCCGTTAGTGTTTACCTTTCGCGCTGACGCGCCTCACTCTCAGAAAAAAAAAGACTCATTTGACTCTTTTATTTTTTGTGAGTTTTAACTTGCCACGTATATGGCTCGCTTCAAAGCGACACGTGAACTCTCTTAGGACTCATTGGACTCTTATCAAAGAGTCATGGGACCCAAAGTGAGTTAGCGTGTCTCCTTAAAGAGAGTCAAATACGTGAAAAGTCTGGGCTCAACGAAAAGAGTAAAGTATACTCTTTTTTTTTTCTCCTTGGAGTGTGGGTCTTATAGTCGGTGACAGCCTAAGAATAAATATAAGCTCCGCCCACGAGGCCGCATTGCTCATATTTTGCATGCGTCCACGCTACAAACGAAGTAGTTCCTAAACAATGGCAATAATTTTCACGCATATAAACCTTATTTTGCAATACTGCACTGATACTGAAATAAAGAAAGCAAAGCTAGATAAAATAAATTGTAAAGGCACGGAGTACAGCGTCAGCATAACAATATAGCTGTTGTTTAAATCGCACCCCCCGCCACGGGCATCTCGGAGTCTATACGAAGAAGTAATGTACATCTCAAAGGTGATGTTTCAGAGCAGTACCTATTTTGGTATTAAAGCAAAGAATGCCAGTTTTAACATAAAACTTAAAGTAAAGGAATCGTTATTTTACGGTTTCACAGAACAAAACACGGACATTAATCGCATTTAATAAGGTCGTTTGTATTTTCTTTTGCGAAACTTTCGCCGCCAGTTTTCTTCACTGTCTGCTGTAACTATGGCAACTGTGACTCAAAGGGAAGTATGACGAAGTGGTCTGAGATTGCCTTCGTTAATTTCGACTCTTGTGTTGCCGTAAATACCACATTTGCGTCTCTAGTCGCCGTGCTTGTCATCGTGTTTGAGGTAAACGCCAAGGCTTCATTTGACGTCTTGCTTCAACGAAATAAAAGCGTGTCATTGCATGCGTTACCGTTACTTTCACGCCAAGGAGATGTACGCGGCTAAATTGGAGTTGACTAAAAGCTTTACGTGGGATTGTTTCTCGCTTCGACAACTTGCACTGGCACTGCCATTACCCCTTAAGCCCTTGAACGCTCAAGTGTTTAATTAATTTATTATTTATTTATTATTCATACCTGCGTCGCCCAGGCGGCATTACAGCAGGGGGGCCACTTTTACTGGAAGAGGCCCCCTCCCCTACCATATACAATAGTGTGTGTCTGTGCGAATATATTATATATATATATATTATATATATATATATATAAATATATATATATTATATATATATATATATATATATATATATATACTGATGGCTGCCATCGGTTGCCGTAGACAAATAGGAAAAAAGGATATACGCTTCTCAAAAGACAGTTTATTGTCAACGTTTTGATCGGAGACCGATTTTTATCAAGGCAATATTTACGAGGCTTCGACGCGCTTTTATAGCATCGTCCTCCATGCAGGTAGAGCGAGGAAAAAAAATAAACAATAAAAAATGTAGAAATGAAAAAATCGGTAGCCAAAAGAAGACCACACATACACACTCGGACATAGAAAAAACACGCGCATCTTCGAAGAAAAAAAAAACATATAGATATCTATATAGATAATATCGGTGGACACAATCAGTAAGTAGATCCGTTTCGTACATTGTCAAGCGCCGCCTCTCCGGCTCCCCTCTCTTCATTTGTTGGTGAAGCATAGTGAGGGGGTGAGGCTTTCAGAAGAAGGGAAAAGGGCTTAAACAAAAGGGTCTATGCACTATGAGCTTCACGAGTTTAATATAAGCAAATTATCACTGCGTTATACATGCACACAATACACGCGAAATGCAAAAAAAAACGCACGTTAGACAAAAACCAGAATTCCAAATATGATATCGTGAAGTATGATGCAACGCCATTAAAAACAAAAGCTTTTTTTTTTCACTCAATAATAGCTTTAGCGGCGTCACTTCAGCTACGATCACGATCCATGCAATCGACGTGTCACAGCGAGCGCATTATTTCACGGTTTGTAGACAACGATTACCTCGCACGGCGTTTCTCATTGCAAGGCGTTCGTGCATCGAGCGTGAGACTTACGCGACGGGCACTTCAACCTAGCACATCATTCTGGGCCGGTGGAACTGAATTCCGTTAAGACGACGCAACTGCGCCAATAGGCTTACGTCAGATTATCACACACGCACCAGATGACCACAATTATCTTCTTATAATGCGCACACCACTGCATATTCTCCATACCTGATTTGTTTACTTTCGCATTGTGTTGCGCTAACAGGTTATATTGGTCGCTTTCTTTCTATCACGCTTCGTCCGCACATACGTCACTCATATAGGCGCACAGCACGGCGCATATCACAACAGATCACCAAGATTCCAACGTTGCGAGCTCCAAGTAATACACACACACACGCACACGCACTTGTGGCAACGCTAATGCCATGGCTTTTGCGGGCGTTAAATCGTACACAGACGCGCACATTCCGACTTCACTTTCACCTCACTGCACACGAATGAACGCGACGACAATCGCCGATGTGGTGACCCTCAGGCGATATGCTTGGTGCATCCGAGCGATGGAGGGAACACACGCCGTGTTGCAACTTGAAGCTGCCGAAGCGACGGAACGCGCTAAAGCGTTGTAAAACACTCCGAGCTGCTGCCGCTTCGGTGAACTCCAAACGCGGCAGTCACAAGCTTCTGCTGCATCGGATGACGACCGGCGAGGATGATGCTGGGTACGTGAGGATAACAGTAGGAAACAGCTTCTTCTGGAAGAAACAAACGCCTCAGGAAATTCGAATTGAGGGATCCCTGTATCGGTGCAGCGGTACCTCGCCTCTCGTCGCGAACGGCGCCATGTTGCATTTTTAATTGGTTCGTCTTAACCGTTACGTCATGGTAAAGAGCGGCCGTAGTTGGACGCGCATAACACAAATGGAAAGCGGTAGAGTTTACTTTTTATTCTTAGCTTGTCACCGACTATAGTTACAAGCAAGCAGAACTCAAACCTCCTTGGTCACAAGAGCGTTCGTGATGGCGTGCAAAACTTGCTGATCTAGACAAAGAGAATTGTACGTTAAAGTTGTCCTTCTCATTTGTGTAATTTTGTATAACGAAAAAATATGTTCTCGTTGAACCCAATATATAAAAAATTATTTTACTTACATCTCGTATGAACATTGCAAATTTGTTTGTACTGTTGAAGCTTACTAATCCTCGTTCTGTTTGTTATCAGACTACATTTAGGCTGCACCAGTTCAGGTAGGAAGCAGCCAATCAACCGAGCTCTTCAAGAAGCAAGGAATAGGAATAACAGTAGAAGATAGGAAAGAAATTGACTGAAATGAAATGATAATTTTAACGTAAGTTGATAATATAATTTGGGTTGTAGTAGGATTGATAGGCGGGCGAGTTGGAACTTATCCATCTTTGCGCGGCGCACGAAATTGACAAGGCACACAAGAGAAGAGGACGGGACAAGCGCTGATCTTCAACTGAAAAGTTTTATTTGAAAAAACAAATATATATATACAGAAACACACGTGCCACGCAAGATTACACCCGATCAAAGAAACGAATTTCTCGTTCCGATAATGAGACTGATGGCTGACTTATACAATCACTATCGCACTTAGCCATGTGGTACGCCTCTGAAATCTCACGTGTGCGTTGATTATGATGGCAAGTGATGATGGACGTTTGCTCAAACGAAGGCATGCACCCGCAATCGCGGCAGTGGCTGGCGAGGTGAGACGAAACGCGGAACCTTCAAAGAATTCTCATGCTCGCGCAACGGAACATTAATACATCTGGCAGTCTGTCCGATGTAGACAGACCCGCAGGTACAAGGAATCCTATATACCACCACCTCTGAACAAACGGTGTACTTCTTAACATGCCTGATTGAGCAGGCATTATAACCTGCCCTTTGTGGCAAGATAGAAAGACGCGCGAGATTTGTGGCCTGTGTGGCAAGATTGAAAGACGCGCAAATGGGGTTGCAAGGGCAGGTGATAATGCCTGCACAATCAGGCATGTTAAGAAGTACACCGCGTGTTAAGAGGGGGTGCTATATAGGATTCCTTGTACCTGCGGGTCTGTCTACATCGGACACTGCCAGATGTATTAATGTTCCGTTGCGCGAGCATTAGAATTCTTTGAAGCGGGGCGTTTCGTCTCACCTCGCCAGCCACTGCGGGAATGCGGGTGCATGCCTTCGTTTGAGCAAGCGTCCATCATCACTTGCCATCATAATCAACGCACACTGTGAGATTTTCAGAGGCGTACCACATGCTAGATTGCGATAGTGATTGTATAAGTCAGCCCCATCAGTCCTCATTATCGGAACCAGAAATTCGTTTCTTTGATCGGGTGTAAATCTTGCGTGGCACGTGTGTTTCTGTATATATATATATATATATATATATATATATATATATATATATATATGTCTTTTCAAATAAAATCTTTCAGTTGAAGATCAGCGCTTGTCCCGTCCTCTTCTCTTGTGTGCCTCGTCAATTTCGTGCGCTGCGCAAAGATGAATATTTAGGTTTACGAGCCAAAGTGTATAACATCCCGTCGACATAAAAAGTACATTACTCGCGAAGTGACGCGAACTCTTCCTCGAGATTGCTCAAGCGAGACGTCAAAGCATCAATTGCCTCGGCCCGACCAACGTACAGATTCCCGCCAGAAATAGGCCTTCACATGACGTTTCACCTTCCGGATATAATTATCCGAAGCCATGCCAGTATTGGATTCCCCTTGCCTTCGCCTTCACTCAAAGCCACGCGCAACTTATTGACCAGAATGTGGACACTGCCAAGTGTATGAAAAATTAAACAGGTACCCCCCATCACTGCTTCATTTTTGGGGGCGAAGCACCTTAGGGTGTCGGCGTGCATCGTGCATCGTGGTCTTCTGTAATGGCGTGCATCATTGTTTGCTGTTGGGACGGTCCATTTTCTTGAGCGCAAGAGAGGGCGCCAGCGCCACAGTGCTCGCCGTCTGGCGAGAGAGAGCTAACGGCACCCGTTGACAATGGAAAAGCTCTTTCTGCGATGAACGCTGAACTACCAGCTCGCGAGGAACAAGAACGCGCCCTCGCCCGCGAAAGACAACGTCGACGCAGGCAGCGTCTGCTAGCCAGTTTTTTACGAGCTGGCTCGCCAGGATCCTATAGGCCTCTAAACCTCCCAGAGGTCGAAATTTAGTTGTGGCGTTGCAGTTGTGCACGAGTCTACAGCGAACGCTGGTAGAGTTGCACGCGCTTTCTCGTTTCGCTCTTTCCTTCGCTAGGCTGCGTTCGTCGGCTCGTCTATCCACCTCTGCGAATGCCCTTGCTCAGCGTCTGAGGTGGAAACGCAAGAAGCGCGCGCATCTGCTAGCAGAAAACAGGCTCTTGTACGCCCACTGACAGCGTCTCTTGCTCGCAACGTCACTCAATCATACAGGTGAAGTCACGGCGGCTGTTGTCGACAGAGCAAAGGCAGAGAGAGGAGCAGGCGAACGTCTGTTGGTGGTTTAGGGGTAAGCGTAACCTCCTTGGCGTAACCTTAGTGCCATAGGCGACCGCTACAGGTGCAGCTCGAGCGAATGAGAAGTCTTCTTCCTCTTCTTCTTCGAGCGCCTTGATGATGATGTTAACGCAGGCAAAACCACGAATAGCATAGCTAACTGTGGTATGCGCACGCTTGCGCGAAAGAAAAGTATTCGTCCTCTTGTTCTTCGAGCGCCTTGATGATGACATTAACACAGGCAAAACCACATTTCCTCGATTTCCTCGACCACATGTTTGGCCACAGCTGCAAGGTCTGCGACCACTTGTGGTTTAACAACAACCTGACCACAATCGCTACTATAAAAGCGCGTGACGTCTTTATATGACAGCAGAGGAATTGTATGGAGCATTCCCGGTTTACCCGATTATCTCCAAGCCAGCTCCTCAATTTTCATTCACTTCGTGGATATGGCGCGCGATTTTTAGGGGCGAAGCTCCTTATAGCGGCACCCGTTCGTCCCTCGTAGCGTAGTATGTAACCAGTCTTACGCTTTGACCTGCAAGGTGGTGCCGGTGGGAGATTTTTCCTGTGCGTTGTTGAACAATAAAAAATTCGCAGCGTTAGCTAAAAGCCGACTTCTTCTGTCTCTCATTCCCATTAGCAGCCATTCTTTACCTCCAAGGTAGTGCCTGGTGAGATTTCTCCTGTGCGTGATTAAACAATAAAAATTTTGTTCAAAACGCCGTTGATTGATGAAATAAACCAACAAAAGACGCCAGATGTTTTGTAAAAGCAAAACGAAAGAACGCCAGATGTTTCTAAAGCAAAACGAAAAGACGCCAGCTGCTTAACGAAAGACGCCAGATGTTTTCTAAGCAATGGTTTTCTAAACAAATGAAAATTCATAGCGTACATGTAAAATTAAAGTGCGCTGCAAGTCGTCATAACTCATCGAACCTTTAGTATAAACGCGCCCGATCTCACGTCGGTGATGGTGTACTGGGCAGAATTCACGGAAGATTCACGGTTTACCGATGAACCTCCGCAGCTTCGCCCACTCATCATCATTCACTCCGTGGATATGCTGTGATTTTTTTTATTGAAAAAAAAATTGGCCGCGTATCGGCGTGCTTCGCCGTAAATGTCGTCTAAAGACGATATAAGAGGCGCTGCGTGAGATATGGACGCCATCTGGCAATACGTCGGGAATCATAAGTGCTGTGTTGCGGGCTGGTAGTCCCGGCGCAGCAGCAAGCGAAGACCGGCGGTGACCAATGCGACCGGCGGGGACGCCAGCCAGCCCGAACAGGCGGTTTGGCGGGAAGCGCCGAAGCAGAAGAAACGTCGGCACCACGGTGTAAGATTATACTCTTTAGGTGGGGACACTCGTGAGGCGCCATCGACCAGATAAAGTAACAACGCTGAGCACCCGTCGGTCCGCTGACGGCAGCGGATACCTATCGGCGGGTTGACGCAACTTCAACATAAAAACGCGTTCCCGTAGCAACTGGCCCTTCGCGGGAAATCTGAATTTCCTAGTCAGCGAACGCGGCCATGGTACGCCAGCAAGTAAAGTTGGAAACGATGCGGCGTACGCCGGCGTTGCCGCCGACCACGTTGGTTGCTATAGAAACGGTGCAGAAAGAATTTTTTCTCTTTGAGTTGCGTCTTCTCGCCGATAGATACCCGCTGCGATCGCCGGACCAACAGGCGCGCGCCGTTGTTACTTTATCTGGTCGAACGCGCTCTGCATGCAAGCCGAGGAGTGTCCCCACCTAAAGAGTATATATCTTACACCGTGGTCGGCACTCAACGAGTACTCTCCACACACTCTTTTATTTACACGTCGCCTGGGTAAAACTGGAATGCCAGAGCGGCCCCCCATGGCCTCCGTACAGTGCAATACCGAACCGAAACCGAAACACAACAAGGAGTTCGTGCAGAAGTTTCAGCGCACTCGCATTTTCAGTGCAGCTTAAGGAACTAGGGTCTCTAGAATTACGTATCGATGTATTTTCTATTAAAGGAACACACTACCTAATACTTACCTAGTGATGTTGCGCCTCAGATATGCGTAATGTTTGCGTTTTGGTCAACAATGTACACAAGTATGAACCAAGTCAGCCGTTCAAGATGGCTGGCCCTTGGGCAATTGGTTCAACTTTGGCCGGGTGGCTGAATCGAGTGACGTGCCGACAAAGATAAAGACAGACCAAATTTTAAATCCGGCAGATCCCACGCACTGTGGGAGTAGATGTAATGCGAAGCAGCCAGCAAAGAGCTGCAAACATCGCCTTGTTTGTTTTTGAGCCAAATGAAATCATTCATGCCGTGGCATCTAGTCCACCATATACCGCATGTTTGCCATGCACGCATGCATGCACAATCTCGCATACACCATGCCAATGAAACGCAAATTCTGGTACATTCAATGCATGACCTGTTGTTTATATTCATCACGCGCTCGTGTCATGCCATACCAATTTTGGCATATATCCAGTTAACAAAACGGCCGGTAGCGCACCATGACAGTGGCATGTAAATCATACCGTACATGACATGCATAATATGATTCGCATGTTAAGACATCGCGCAATACCAATTTTGGTGTATATCAAACAAGCTAAATGGCCACAAGTGCACCATGAGTATAGCATGTAAATCATACCATACATGAGATGCATAGCATGGTCTTTCATGTTACCTCCTGTCACTAATGTTCATCATACAGTCGTGTCGCGCAATAAAAATTTTGGTGTATATCTAGCTAGCGAAACGGCCGCAAATGCACCATGAGCGTGGCATGTAAATCATGACATACATGTCATGGATGTCATGGTTTTCATGCTACCACCTGTTCATGTTCTTCATACAGTCACATCACACAATACCAATTTTGATGTACATCAATCTAGCGAAACGACCGCGAGTGCGCCATGAGCGTGGTATGTAAATCATGTCGTACATGACATGCATGTCATCATTTTCATGTTACCACGTGTGAATTATGTTCTTCATACAGAAATGCCTCGTCATACCACTTTTCGTATATATCCCTTGATTTAAACGGCCGCGAGCGCCGCGAGACCATGTCATGTAAATCATGCTGCACATGACATGCGCATCATGATTTACATGTTAGGACCTGTCATTATGTTCGTCATGAACTCTTGTCACGCCGTGCCAATTTTGGTATATATGAAATTAACGGAACGGCCGCAAGAGCCCAAAGGCCGTGGATTGTAAATCATGCTGTTCATGACATGCGTGTCATGAATTTCATGATATGACCTCTCATTTATGTTCGTATTAAGGCCATGTTATGACACACCAATTTTGGTATACATCCGGTTAACGAAACGGCCAGGACAGCACAGAGTCGTAGGCGGCTAGATAGATAGATAGATAGATAGATAGATAGATAGATAGATAGATAGATAGATAGATAGATAGATAGATAGATAGATAGATAGATAGATAGATAGATAGATAGATAGATAGATAGATAGATAGATAGATAGATAGATAGATAGATAGATAGATAGATAGATAGATACGCTCAAAGTCGCAGAAGTTCGCTAAGAAATGCTTCGCATTTAAAAAAACGCCAGGCCTGCGCGGAAAGTGCAGCACAGTCACAACGAAAGCTGGAAGAGCGGCATTTCTAGAGCCCGTTGTAAACTCTCTTGGGGCTACTCATACAACTACGCTAGCAAGGTATCCACTACGCCACAAATCACAATATTTGCGAAATTGGGAAGCACCTACAACGCCATTATTCATCATTGTGCGCAAAAGCGAGGTTCCAGCTACACATATGTAAGGCATTATGTGCACTTTGTTTACGTGACGACTGATGACGATGAAGAATTGTGGCTCAGCCCTTGTAATGGGTTGGAAGCTTTAAACGGCTCACCAGTTACGTAATTCGCTATATGTGACGCCCGGTCGCTATTTCACTCTCCCACCATGCAATATAACATACGTTGACGTGAGAAAGAGAGACAGAGAGAGGAGGGAAGAACTTTATCGAGACCCTGAGGAAATGGATGATGGGCTAATGGGCTTCCTTGGCAACCAATGTAAGTGCACTTGCGAGGAATCCACTACGCTATACCTCATCATAATTTGTGTGTCATAGGGAAACAGCTACTATACCATTTTTCGTCATTCAACGGAGAGCCGTGGTACCCGCTAAAAACATGCAAGGTATTATGCGCACTTTGTTGGTGTTGTGCCTGATGACGATGAATAATTATTTCAGAGCCCCATGTAATGGGTTGGAAGCATCCAACAGGCCACTCGTTGCTCAATTCGCATTGTGTGACGCCTGGTTACAGAATTCGCGTTGTGTGGGGCGTGGTTGTTATTTCACTCTTCTACTGCACTAAATTACATATGTTAATGTGGTTCCTTCTGGACATGAAGCCTGTATAGCGTCTTCTTGCAAGGCAGTTCCAAGCACCGGCATGGCTCTGAGGTACAACACTGCGCTCCCACGCAGAGGGCCCAGGTTCGAGCCCCGTTCCATCCTGGAAATTTTTTATTATTTTTATTATATTACATTTTATTATATTACAACTACGGCGCCAAAAACGGGCGGTGAAATTATCTCATAACAGCTTTCGCTGTAAAACCGACTGCTCGCGCTGCACAACCGTTCACCGTATATATAAGGCAGTCGACCTTGACCTGCAATGTAGTGCCGGTGGGATACTTCTCTTGTCCATAGTTCAACAATAAAAATTCTCAGCCTGCACGCTAACTAAAAGCGGTCTGCGGGTCTCTGTGTCTAATCATTCTTTCGTCTCTCATTGTCCATTAGCAGCGATTTTGCCGTGGAAAACACCGGCGCACACTGCATGCTTCGCCCTTCCACAGGTTTCACGTTTGTGGAGCGGAAACACCTTTACATGCTTCGCCCCTCCCCTAATTTTTCCCCTGCGCAGAGCAGCAGGCCAGAGTATACCAACTAAACCGACCCATTTGCAGCCTTCTAGCAATATATCTCTCTCTTTCTCTCTCGCATCCTGTGCGCCTGCCAAAAGGCAGCCCGACAGGGTCGCGCAATCATAAATGATGACCAGTGTGCGACCGTGCTGGTCAGCACAGATCCAGACGAACAGCTCTGGGCAATCTGATTGGACGAGGACGCAGCCAGGGCCCAAGGGCTCCTGGCTGACGCCTAGGCACGGCGCTCGTACCACCGAAGTCGCCACATTCTGATAATAACAGTTTCATCCTGCTGCTCTTTCTGTATGTATAGTTCTAACGTAATTAAGATTGCCTTCGGGAAACGCCATAGTTTTCTCAACATAAAAAAGAAAAGCATGCGCGAAATACAAATAGTGCATACGCTCTGCAAAGCATTTGATTGGGCCACTAAAAAAACTACCGATAATTAAGATACTCCCTAATGCCAAACTTGAGCGCCGCCATACGAGCATTATCGTTTGCCATTATATTGAGGCAGATAATTTGAGGAAGAAATGTATGCATGTACGTACAGGGACAGACAGCTCTTTATTTATTTTTTATACTATTTTGTTTACTTTTCTCCTTTTTCTGTTTTTTTTTTGCCTTTGCTCTCTCGGCGGTGCCTACTACAGTTACAGACAGCTGTTACATATTTCTTCATACTTTATTTTGATTGTATTTTTCAATAATTATTTATTGTATCATGATCTTTATAGACAGAAACAAAAGCAGAAAAAAAGTTCGGCTGATCCCACGCGTTGTGGGAATCGGTTTCATGCGAAGCCGTCGGCGAGTACTTCGATGCTGTATTTTATGGCTTTGAACGAAGCGTTACAAGGTGGATCGACGTGTTTTTGTAAGTGTAGTAGCTGTGTGCTCATCGTGGGCATAAGAGGCACGTCGACAACACTGGCTTTTAAAGGGTAACTTATGGTGCGACCTAACGTCAGGCCTCACATTAGAGTACATACGCCAGTATTATCCAAACTAAGCGCACATTATGGCGCAATCATGTGAATATTATGCGTAACTTGCGTTAATGTGTTCCTCCGGGGTCGAGCAATGCTTCAATATAGCTTGCTGAATCATACAATACAAGTGTATTGTTTAATAGACTGCTATAAAAGTGGAGCCAACACTGTAACCACAGACCTTAATCTGATATGACGCAAGTATCATAGGAGTACATATCTAGTGTTTATTGCTTTCTTTAAAATTTGTAAGCCAGCACCGCAACCACAAGTGACGTTGCACCTACATTACGCCTGCATAAATTGTTTTTCCAAACCAGCTTATAGACCTGGCTCTGTGGTAGAATACCTGATTGCCACGCAGAATGCTTGGGTTCGATTGCTGCTGGGATCCTAATTTTTATCATTTCCATTGTCGCGTCAACGCTGCCGATGTCGTTTTTTTTTCTGAACGCTCTCGCATTTAAATTACCAATGTCTGTTCTTTAAGGCATCAAGGTAGACAGTACAGCTAAGTTTGGTACCCCCAGTGGACATAACGGTAGGATTCCATTCGAGATGGCCATATTTCTGACTATCCCGAAAGAAAACATGGTCGAATCTCTACAGTGCGCATTACTTCCAATAAATTATGGTGAAATAGATAGTTAACCTTAGAATGGAAACATCTCACAAATAGTCGCTACTTGGTTCGCAAGGGGAAGCATTCACAGCGATAGCAATGTGTTAAACAACAGCACGACGTGAAGTTTATACATTTCGTGCCGTATATAGGCTTGTTATAGCGAGTATTATCTCAATCTTTACATTCGGAGGCTAAGAGTCAAGCACAAGCAGGCAGACATGGCCAAATACTACTTAATAACTACTACGAACACTGTCACAACGCTTGAGGAATTAACAACGTCGGCAAAGGTGAGAAAGAACCATTCCAGGCACCGAAATTGGACAGTTGTTGACCGGCACAAGGAATGATTGACGCTCTTGTTTCTCTTCCAACGACTTGCGGTCAAGCACATACTTCCGGTTTTAATGATACTCAGAAACTGTGTTTAAAGAAATTAAACTAGTACGAAATCCATAAATCTGGTTCACGTCATTAATTATATGGGAATGCATATGATATAGGAGCATAAGATTGAATAATATAGGAACCAAATAATTGTCAGGATAATCAATGAAAATTAAGGCATTGAGTTCAATAAAAGAACAGATGCTTTTCTTGCGAGCAGCTGAGATCGTTGCGGCACATGGCGGAACAGATTTAAACCACGTGCTTCTTTCTACGTGGCCTCCGAGATCAGCTACGGCAGCGCGAGGAAACACAACATAATCAAACATGTACACCAGGGCACACAACACCGGCGTGCCAGTGCCGCTACTACGCAGCTTAGTCAAAAATTAGGGTCGCCTCCAATTTTTATATTTGCGCGCCTTCGAGTAAACGAGGACATCATAATGCTACAGGTAGCTTGTTTAATAACTATTCACAATGCACAGCGCAGGGTGGACAAGATGGCGACAGTCCAGCAACAACCAGCAAGCGACGTCGTCTTCCTCTTTCATACAGCCACGCTGTCTGGTATCATAACCCCCCGGCGGTAGAAGCACCGTCTCGGTGCTTAATCTACACAGATGTGGTCGAAGGAGGGTAATAAGGCTTGAGCCGAGACACGTGAACGATGTCGCTCGTAGCTGACGATGACGTCGTTGGATCGGCTGGGATGATCTCATACGTGACGTCAGTCACCTGGCGAACGACATGGTATGGTCCAGTGTACCGTGACAGCAGTTTCTCAGAAAGCCGCGCACGCCAAGTGGGTGACCAGAGAAGCACAAGAGAACCCGGAGAAAAGTGCACGTCTCTATGACGACAATCATAGAGCTGTCTTTGGTGCTCCTGCGAAGCTTCTAGGCGGTTACGGGCGAGTTGGCGCGCGTGGTCGGCGCGGGCGATGGCTTCGGCGGCATATTCGGTGGCGGAGGGCAGCAAAGTGTCCAAGGGTAGCGCGGGTTCTCGTCCGTATAGGAGATAGAATGGCGAGTAGCCGGCAGTGTCGTGACGCGAGGAATTGTAGGCGAACGTCACATATGGCAAATGAATGTCCCAGTCCTGGTGATCAGCCGCAACGTATTTCGCGAGCATGTCGGTTATGGTCCTGTTGAGGCGCTCCGTGAGACCGTTTGTCTGTGGATGGTACGAAGTTGTAAACTTGTGCTTGGTATTGCAAGACCGCAGGATTTCTTCAACGACAGCTGAGAGGAAGGTGCGGCCACGGTCAGTGAGAAGTTGGCGTGGGGCTCCGTGCACTAAAATTATGTCGTACAACAGAAAGTCCGCAACGTCGGTAGCGCAACTCGTCGGAAGTGCTCGTGCGATAGCGTACCGCGTCGCGTAGCCTGTGGCGACAGCAATCCATTTATTTCCGGAGCTGGAGAGTGGGAAAGGGCCAAGCAGGTCGAGACCGATTCGAAAAAAAGGTTCAGCGGGAACCTCGATCGGCTGAAGGCAGCCAGCTGGAAGGGCAGACGGCTTTTTGCGGCGCTGGCAGGGCTCACAAGCGGCGACATAGCGTCGAACAGAACGGGCAAGTCCAGGCCAAAAAAACCGACGACGTACACGGTCGTATGTGCGGGAAACGCCCAAGTGGCCCGCCAAGGGAGCGTCATGAAGTTGGTGAAGGACAGTCGAACGCAGATGTGCCGGCTGTCTGGTATCAATATCAATAAACGAGCACTCGTTAATTTTCTCCTGGTAGTCTTTGTCGTTAACATTGTCAAAAAAAGGGAAAGACACGCTTTACAGAAGACACTGTTTGCGATTTCATTGTGCATATTTTTTATTATTGTACTCACGCGCGAAAGAATGATATACAAGGGTTCCAATGTGCAGTTCTTGTTTATTGCTCAATGCAGCATAGTTTTGTTTTTTCAATGGCGTACCAGTCGCCGCATCAAGATATCGGAGGGTCTGGCAGCTCCTTCAGGCATGTGTACGTGACCCCGGCAATCATGCGACGTATCAATGCGGGACGCTATACCTTCATGATGAGTACTGATTGCCTTCCTTCTATTTCTCAAGTAGGACGTACCTTCACACTTCAACTGGCAAGAATTATCACCTCATTTTATTTTTGTTGCGCTGCGGCCTGGTTGGATGCTGATATCGATGCTCTGCTTTCAGTTATTCGCCTAAGATTTCCCCCAAGAAGGATATTACCCAGCCTTCGCACGGCTGTTGCTATGCGCTACTTAGGCTTCAGCTTGCCCTATTGCTTCTTAGCGTGCCTACCATAACGTACACCCGAGAAAATTCATGCGGCACTCGCGTTACCCGTATGCAAAGACCGAGCACGAGAGTTCCTGTGTTGGTTCTGGTCTCGCCTTTCGTTTTTGCTTTATGCTTTCTTCGTGAACTCCGTATATTTGATGTTACTTTGCGCAGGCTCTTCAGTATGCGATAGTTAAGACGTTCCCCCTCCCGCCCAGAAAAATAAGAAAACAAGCTCTACGAGCCTCCCTTAGAGCCAAGGAGTCATCGATTGGACCTATGGCTGGGAAACCCGTTAACCCGCTGCTCGTGTTCTCTCATGCCGAACCTCGATGTCGTCTCTACAGATTTTTTTCTTAGGAAACTACTAAAGTGCACCGAGAAATTGATGGCAATCACGCGACAGCTATGTCAACCATTCTTTCGGAGAAAAAGTTCCGGTTGGTGAAAGGTGGCGAGTAACTTGTCATCGACTGCGTTATGACCGAGGCAGAGATAATGTTTGCTGTTTCAAATACTGATGCTAGCAATGACTTCTGTAGCACAAATATTTAAAAGAGCCCTTTTTGGCGTATTTGTTATTGGTAGTGAGAAATTACGACTGCATGTACCTCTGCGTTCGAGCCAGCTCATCCGTACAACGAGAGCCCGACGTACTGATGACGTAGATATTCGTACGCGATGTACTGGTTATGCTCAACGTGACTACTGATTAAGTTTGAGCTCGGAAAATGGGTTTTCGTTTGGAGGAATTACTTAATAAAATGTTCTTTTAGTACTTGCCGTTGGTAACTAGAACTTGATTCGCTTATTTCGGCACGTTTTTCAGTATGGTCTGCCTCGACAACAACTTAAAGGCCCACATAAAAAATAAAATGTTGTTGTTGAAATAATGAGGCTAGTGAACAGCATCACACATAAATGGTGACTGCAAAAGCCGACATCTTAGGCCTGCGGTGTCATGGTTTGCTCCAGTGTCTATATATACTCGTACGCTGTTTCTTCTTCTGCAAAAAGACACGGCTCTTGCGCTTAAATGATTTCTTGCTTTTCGCTTTAACCAGAGTGACTTGCTCTAAAAGCCCCTACAAGCCACTAATGATCTCTAGTGAGCTTTCACTAATGATTACTGAAAAAACGCCAGGCCTGCGCTGAAACCGTAGCACAGTCACAGCGAAAGCTGGAAGAGCGGCGTTTCTAGAGCCCGTTGTCAGCTCTCTTAGGGCTACAATCCAAGTACACTAGAAAGATACCCACTACGCCATAAATCAATTTTTGTGAAGTTGGGAAGCACATACTAAGCCATTATTCGTCATTCTGCGGAGAAGCGAGGCACCAGCAGCACGTCTGTAAGGCATTATGTGCACTTTGTTGACGCGACGACTGATGACGATGAAGAATTATGGCTCAGCCCTTTGTAATGGGTTGGAAGCTTTAAACGGCCCACCAGTTAAGTAATTTGCATTGGGTGACGCCCGGTTGCTATTTCCCTCTCCCGTCATGCTGTATAACATACGTTGCCGTGGGAGAGAGACGGGGTGGGGCGAAGAACTTTACTGAGACCCCAAGTAAATGGATCATGCGCTTATGGGATTCTTTGGCAACCAATACAAATGAACTTGCGAGGAACCCACTACGCTCTAAATCATTGTAATTTTACTGAGACCCCGAGGAAATGGATCATGCCCTGATGGGCTTCATTGGCAACCAATACAAGTGCACTTGCGAGGAACCCACTACGCTCTAAATCATTGTAATTTTACTGAGACCCCGAGGAAATGGAACATCTGCTTATGGGCTTCCTTGGCAACCAATACAAGTGCACTTGCGAGAAACCCACTACGCTCTAAATCACTAATTTATCTGAGACCCCGAGGAAATGGATCATGCGATTATGGGCTTCCTTGGCAACCACTACAAGTGCACTTGCGAGGAACCCACTACGCTATAAATCATTGTAATGTTTGAGAAGTAGGGCAGCAGGCACTGGGCCATTTTTCGTCATTCTACGAAGAGCCGTGGTACCTGCTAAACGCATGTAAGGCATTATGCGCACTTTGTTGATGCTGTGCCTGACGACGATGAAGAATTATGGCAGAGTCCTTTGTAATGGGTTGGAAGCATTCAACAACCTACTCATTGCGCAATTAGCATTGTGTGGCGCCTGGTTACAGAATTCGCGTTGTGCGACGCGTTGCGCGACGCTTGGTGCTTATTTTACTCTCTACCACGCTATATTGCATATGTTAATGTGGTTCCTTCCCGACATAAAGCCTGTATAGGACCTTTTTGCATAGCAGTTCCAAGCACCGGTATGGCTCAGAGGTTGAATACTGGGCTCCCACGCAGAGGGCCCAGGTTCGAACCTCGTTGCATCCTGGAATTTTTTCTTATTTCGTTTTTTTTTCTTATTTCGAGCGATACTTGGTTACGGACACCGGCGGCGGCGGCGGCGGCAGCGGCGGCGGCGGCGGCGGCAGCGGCGGCGGCGGCGGCGGCGGACAACTACGGCGCCAAAAACGGCCGGTGAAATGATCTCATAACAGCTTTCGCTGTAAAAGTCCCTTGGTCCCTAATGTGTTTGCCTAAGACGACTGGAAGGTGTAAGGCTTTTACAGCGAAAGCTGTTATGAGATCATTTCACCGGCCGTTTTTGGCGCCGTAGTTGTCCGCCGCCGCCGCCGGTGTCCGTAACCAGTATCGCTCGAAATAAGAAAAAAAAACTAAATAAGAAAAAAATTCCAGGATTGAACGAGGTTCGAACCTGGGCGCTCTGCGTGGGAGCCCAGTATACAACCTCTGAGCCATGCCGGTGCTTGAAGCTGCTTTTCTAAAAGGTCCTATACAGGCTTCATGTCGGGAAGGAACCATATTAGCATATGCAATATAGCGTGGTAGAAGAGTAAAATAAGCACCAAGCGTCGCACAACGCGAATTCTGTAACCAGGCGTCACACAATGCGAATTGCGCAACGAGTAGGTTGTTGAATGCTTCCAACCCATTACAAAGGACCCTGCCATAATTCTTCATCGTCATCAGGCACAGCATCAACAAAGTGCGCATAATGCCTTACATGGGTTTAGCAGGTACCAACGCTCTCCGTAGAATGACGAAAAATGGCAGAGTGCCTGCTGCCCTACTTCTCAAAAATTACAATTATTTAAAGCGTAGTGGGTTCCTCGCAAGTGCACTTGTATTGGTTGCCAAGGAAGCCCATAAGCGCATGATCCACTTCCTCTGGGTCTCAGTAAAATTACACTGATTTATAGCGTAGTGGGTTCCTCGCAAGGGCACTTGTATTGGTTGCCAAGGAAGCCCATAAGCGCATGATCCATTTGCTCGGGGTCTCAGTAAAGTTCTTCGCCCCCCCCCCCCCCGTCTCTTCCCACGTCAACGTATGTTACACAGCATGACGGTAGAGGGAAATAGCGACCGGGCGTCACCCAATGCAAATTACATAACTGGTGGGCCGTTTAAAGATTCCAACCCATTACAAAGGGCTGAGCCATAATTCTTCATCGTCATCAGTCGTCGCGTGAACAAAGTGCACATAATGCCTTACAGACGTGTAGCTGGTGCCTCGCTTCTCCACAGAATGACGAATAATGGCTTAGTAAGTGCTTCCAAACTTCACAAAAATTGTGATTTATGGCGTAGTGGGTACCTTTCTAGTGTACTTGAATTGTAGCCCCAAGAGAGCTTAACGGGCTCTAGAAACGCCGCTCTTCCAGCTTTCGCTGTGACTGTGCTGCGGTTTTAACGCAGGCCTGGCGTTTTTTCTTCTCAGAAGGTTTTATTGATCCCGCCCGAAAGCTCTCCACACCCATTGTAGGAGTTGGACGCTTTCTGCACATCACGCGGCTTTTCAGTGCCTCCGTGAGCTGCCCATCTTTGACTATACACACTTAACATTTTACACCCTTAAGGGTGTAAAAGTGTTGTCATTGACATTAACACTTTTTTCGCAGTGTACTGCACACTTTTTGCTTTATATACACCCTAATTAGAAAGGCGTGGGAAATGGTGGACCCATTGGCACGATGTTATTTCTCGTGATATTTCATTTTCTCATAGACGAATGATGAAGTATCATTGCTTCACAGAACGCTACAAGACTCGAGAAAATGTATAAAGAAAATAAGCAAACGCTTTTTTTGCACAGGCCCGACATGTGACCTAACGCTTCATATTTTCCACAATATATATGTCAACCGTATGAACATTTACACGAGCTATTGCCAGCACATATACAACAAATGTAGAAGCAATTAAGAGCAAAACTTGAAATAATTACTAAAACCTTTCTCGGTATAAAGCTGTAAGTGGGATAGAAAACTTCCCGCCGGAACGAACACTTTTTACAAGTTGCGGTATGAACACTTTTATATACTTGTTCACTTTGCCATTAGGACAGACAAAAGATAATTACTTTGAACAGACCAAGATATATGTTAATATAGTACAATTTACATGTGTCCTAATACAACATTGAGCAAGCAGTTCTCGAATACATAAATATACATACATTATACACTGATGCATAAAGTTTCACGACACGCTTGTTTACGCGTGTGGATTGGAAGATATATCTGTGCAATGAATTTTCGTCCACAAACATTAGAATAAACCGAGGCCTCATTGAGGTTCATTAAACATGATGGAACACAATGACACTTTCCTTTCGGTACTAATTAGCCAGCTAATGTAAAAATTTCGAAAGCTAATTACTCTTCGTCACCCGAATTCGTACCACTCATCCATGCAGGGGAAACATGCAGCGAAGTCATTATCTGTTCCGGATGTCATGCCAAGTACTTATCGAACAAATCTCCACGTTAATGACTTCCGCGTAGAAGCACTCGGAAAAGGAAAGCACAGATTAGGAAGGAAATCAATGTCACTTTAAGATGACACGCATGAGTAACAATAATGTTTGCACTTCGCTACCAAACGAGGAAGATGAGAACATGGGCGTGCACAGAGTTCTCCATCCTGGGAGGAGGGGCAAGCAGGACCGCAGCAACCTCTCTCCCCCTTCCTGTTTGTCGAGTCCGAAAGGAACAAAACAAGCTCAACCATGGATGCATAAATGAAAATGAAACAATGGCGTCCTTCTCCCCCCGGCCAGCGGAGGTAAAGGCCGGAAGTAAATTGTGCTTCGATTTCACCATCGAAGGTCCTCGGTTGCCATTGTTGTCGAGGGGCATGAGCAGCCATCACCATGCGCACTAAAGAGGCCGTGAGAGGTTCGACTGAGTAAATGCATGCGGCAGAATTGGCGCCCGCCTACAGAAGACAGAAAAGCGGTCGTCCCCCCCCCCCCTGCTCCCCTCGTGCGCGCACCTTTGGATGAGAGTTCGTAGCAAAGCGCGAATTCCATGCATGTATGCAATGTCGTCTCACATGCAGCGCCGATTTGGCGCTGCGCTTGTATCACCGTGCATGCTCGTGAAACTCAAGGCATCACAATAAGTGCAAATCATCTGCTGTAAACCCAATGATGTCTCAATGCACGCACGATGCACGTTCTGGCAACTCTCATCCCACCGCTCAAGAGTGAGAAAAGACGAACGCTATGGGAGAGGCGGTGTGAGTGAGAACTACGCACGCTATGACATCATATTTGAAGTGTAAGGCTGCAAGACGCGGCGGCGACAACGGAGACACACACACACACAGCGCCGTTTTCAACAATGTTTATTTTGCAAAAAGCACAGTTTATATTAGACCTGTGCGCCGCCGCCGCCTGTTTTTGGTCACGCCGCTCGCGCCGCCGCCGAAGTCCACAAG